>NW_027309477.1:10000-32139 GCF_047496885.1 Scyliorhinus torazame | reverse complement strand
GGGTGAGGAGCTGAAGCCTGGGGAGACCGAGGGTGAGGAGCCGATGCCTGGGGAGGCCCAGGGTGAGGAGCTGGGGCCTGGGGAGGCCCCGGGTGAGGTGCTGGAGCCTGGGGAGGCCCAGGGTTAGGGGCAGGAGCCTGGGGAGACCCAGGGTGAATGGCTGGGGCTTGGGGAGAACCAGGGTGAGGAGCTGGGGCCTGGGGAGGCCCTGGGTGAGCAGCTGGAGCCTGGGGAGGCCCAGGGTGAGGGGGTGGAGCCTGGAGAGGCCCGGGGTGAGGAGCTGGAGGCTGGGGATGTCCAGGGTGAGGGGTAGCTCCTGGGGAGGCCCAGGTTGAGGTGAGCTCCTGGGGAGACCCAGGGTAAGGAGCTGGAGCCGGTGGAGGCCCAGGGTGAGGGGCAGCTCCTGGGAGGCCCAGGGTGAGGTGAGCTCCTGGGGAATCCCAGGGTGAGGAGCTGGGGCCTGGGAGGCCCAGGATGAGGAGCTGGGGCCTGGGGGAACCAGGGTGAGGAGATGGAGGCGGGGGAGGCCCAGGTTAAGGGACAGGAGCCTGGGTAGGCCCATGTGAGGTCTGGATAGGCCCAGGGTGGGGAGCTGGGGCCTGGGGAGGCCCAGGGTGAGGGCTGGGGCCTGGGGAGGCCAAGGGTGAGGAGCTGGAGCCTGGGTAGGTGCAGGATGAAGAGCTGGCGCCTGGGGAGGCCAAGAGTGAGGAGCTGGAGCATGGGTAGGCCCAGGGTGAGGAGCTGAAGCCTGGCTAGGCCCAGGATGAGGAGCTGGGGCCTGGGGAGGCCCAGGGTGAAGACTGGAGCCTGGGTAGGCCCAGGGAGAGGAGCTGGAGCCTGGGGAGGCCCAGGGTAAGGGGCGGAGCCTGGGGGGAACCAGGGTGAGGAGATGGAGGCGGGGGAGGCCCAGGTTAAGGGACAGGAGCCTGGGTAGGCCCATGTGAGGTCTGGATAGGCCCAGGGTGGGGAGCTGGGCCTGGGAGGCCCAGGGTGAGGAGCTGGGGCCTGGGGAGGCCCAGGGTGAGGAGCTGGAGCCTGGGTAGGTGCAGGATGAAGAGCTGGCGCCTGGGGAGGCCAAGGGTGAGGAGCTGGAGCATGGGTAGGCCCAGGGTGAGGAGCTGAAGCCTGGCTAGGCCCAGGATGAGGAGCTGGGGCCTGGAGAGGCGCAGGGTGAAGACTGGAGCCTGGGTAGGCCCAGGGAGAGGAGGTGGAGCCTGGGGAGGCCCAGGGTGAGGAGCTGGGGCCTGGGCAGTCCCAGGGTGAGGAGCTAGAGCCTGGGCAGGCCCAGGGTGAGGAGCTGGGGCCCGGGGAGGCCCAGGGTGAGGCACTGGGGCCTGGGGAGGCCCAGGGTGAGGAGCTGGGGTCTGGGGAGGTCCAGGGTGAGGCACCGTGGCCTGGGCAGTCCCAGGGTGAGGAGCTAGAGCATAGGCAGGCCCAAGGTGAGGAGCTGGGGCCTGGGGAGGCCCAGGATGAGGTGCTGGGGCCTGAGGAGGCCCAGGTTGAGGACTGGAGCCTGGGGTAGGCCCAGGGAGAGGAGGTGGAGCCTGGGGAGGACCAGGGTGAGGAGCTGGGGCCTGGGCAGTCCCAGGGTGAGGAGCTAGAGCCTGGGCAGGCCCAGGGTGAGGAGCTGGGGCCTGGGGAGGCCCAGGATGAGGAGCTAGGGCCTGGGGAGGCCAGGGTGAGGAGCTGGGGTCTGGGGAGGCCCAGGGTGAGGAGCTGGGGTCTGGGGAGGCCCAGGGTGAGGCACCGGGGCCTGGGGAGGCCCAGGGTGAGGAGCTGGGGTCTGGGGACGCCCAGGGTGAGGCACCAGGGCCTGGGCAGTCCCAGGGTGAGGAGCTAGAGCATAGGCAGGCCCAAGGTGAGGAGCTGGGGCCTGGGCAGGCCCAGGATGAGGAGCTCGGGCCTGGGGAGGCCCAGGGTGAGGAGCTGGGGTCTGGGGAGGCTCAGGGTGAGGCACTGAGGCCTGGGGAGGCCCAGGGTGAGGAGCTGGGGTCTGGGGACGCCCAGGATGAGGCACCGGGGCCTGGGGAGGAGCTGGGGCTTGGGGAGACCCAGGGTGAGGAGCTGGATCCTGGGTAGGCCCAGAGTGAGGATCTGGAGCCAGTGGAGGCCCAGGGTGAGGAGCTGGGGCCTGGGGAGGCCCAGGGTGAGGAGCTGGAGCCTGGGGAGTCCTAGGGTGAGGTGCTGGAGCCTGGGGAGGCCCAGGGTGAGGACTGGAGCCTGGGTAGGCCCAGGGAGAGGAGGTGGAGCATGGGAGGCCCAGGGTGAGGAGCTGGCGCCTGGCAGTCCCAAGGTGAAGAGCTGGGGTCTGGTAGGCCCAGGTTGAGGGACAGGAGCCTGGGCAGGCCCAGGGTGAGGATCTGGAGCCAGTGGAGGCCCAGGATGAGGAGCAGGAGCCTGGGGAGGCCCAGGGTGAGGAGCTGGGGCCTGGGGAGGCCCAGGGTGAGGAGCTGGGGTCTGGAGAGGCCCAGGGTGAGGAGCTGGAGCCTGGGAGACCTAGGGTGAGGAGCTGATGCCTGGGAGGCCCAGGGTGAGGAGCTGGGGCCTGGGGAGGCCCCGGGTGAGGTGCTGGAGCCTGGGGAGGCCCAGGGTTAGGGGCAGGAGCCTGGGGAGACCCAGGGTGAATGGCTGGGGCCTGCGGAGGCCCAGGGTAAGGAGCTGGGGTCTGGGGAGGCCCAGGATGAGTCACTGGGGCCAGGGGAGGCCCAGGGTGAGGAGCTGAGGTCTGGGACGCCCAGCGTGAGGCACCGGGGCCTGGGGAGGCCCAGGGAGAGGAGCTGGGGTCTGGGGACGCCCAGGGTGAGGCACCGGGGCCTGGGGAGGCCCAGGGTGAGGGTCTGGGGCCTGGGGAGTTGAGGCACAGCCCCCCTCGAGGTGCCGCGGGGCAGGTTGTTTCATTCGTCGGTGGCTCTGAGGGGGACGGGCGAGTCTCACCCCTCCCCGCCCCCCCCCCCCCCCCCCCCCCCCCCCCCACCACCACACCCCACCGACCCATCTCCCTCCCACCTCTCTTTCCCCAGGGCCGGTGTGTGCCGGAGTGGTTGGCCTGAAGATGCCCCGTTACTGCCTGTTTGGAGACACAGTGAACACGGCCTCGCGGATGGAGTCTAACGGTGAAGGTACGCCCCTCGCTCCATCGGTACGCCCCTCGCTCCATCGGTACGCCCCTCGCTCCATCGGTACGCCCCTCGCTCCATCGGTACGCCCCTCGCTCCCTCGGTACGCCCCTCGCTCCCTCGGTACGCCCCTCGCTCCCTCGGTACGCCCCTCGCTCCCTCGGTACGCCCCTCGCTCCATCGGTACGCCCCTCGCCTCCATCGGGACGCCCCTCGCTCCATCGGTACGCCCCTCGCTCCATCGGTACGCCCCTCGCTCCATCGGTACGCCCCTCGCTCCATCGGTACGCCCCTCGCTCCATCGTACGCCCCTCGCTCCCTCGGTACGCCCCTCGCTCCCTCGGTACGCCCCTCGCTCCATCGGTACGCCCCTCGCTCCATCGGGACGCCCCTCGCTCCATCGGTACGCCCCTCGCTCCATCGGTACGCCCCTCGCTCCCTCGGTACGCCCCCTCGCTCCCTCGGTACGCCCCTCGCTCCATCGGTACGCCCCTCGCTCCATCGGTACGCCCCTCGCTCCATCGGGACGCCCCTCGCTCCATCGGTACGCCCCTCGCTCCATCGGTACGCCCTCGCTCCATCGGTACGCCCCTCGCTCCCTCGGTACGCCCCTCGCTCCCTCGGTACGCCCCTCGCTCCATCGGTACGCCCCTCGCTCCATCGGGACGCCCCTCGCTCCATCGGTACGCCCCTCGCTCCATCGGTACGCCCCTCGCTCCATCGGTACGCCCCTCGCTCCATCGGTACGCCCCTCGCTCCCTCGGTACGCCCCTCGCTCCCTCGGTACGCCCCTCGCTCCATCGGTACGCCCCTCGCTCCATCGGTACGCCCCTCGCTCCATCGGTACGCCCCTCGCTCCATCGGTACGCCCCTCGCTCCATCGGTACGCCCCTCGCTCCATCGGTACGCCGCGCCCCCACTCGCCCCGAGGTCACCTGTTGGAAGGCAGGGGCTGCGGCAGCCAATTTGGGCAGAGCAAGATTCCATAATCAGCGACAATGACAGACCAGCTGCTTCCGTGACGACGGTCCGCGGATAAATATTGGGTCCGGGATGAGGGGAAGTTGTCCTGTCTGCTCTTCAACAAGGTGGCTGACCAATGCCTAATGTCCACCGCAACGGTCAGCGGGGTCTCGGATTGAGTTATTATCAAACAGCACCTCCCACAGTGCGACACTCCCTCAGTACTGACCCTCTGACAGTGCGGCGCTCCCTCAGTACTGACCCTCTGACAGTGCGGCGCTCCCTCAGTACTGACCCTCCCACAGTGCGGCGCTCCCTCAGTACTGACCCTCTGACAGTGCGGCGCTCCCTCAGTACTGACCCTCCCACAGTGCGGCGCTCCCTCAGTACTGACCCTCCCACAGTGCGGCACTCCCTCAGTACTGACCCTCCCACAGTGCGGCACTCCCTCAGTACTGACCCTCCCACAGTGCGGCGCTCCCTCAGTACTGACCCTCCCACAGTGCGGCACTCCCTCAGTACTGACCCTCTGACAGTGCGGCGCTCCCTCAGTACTGACCCTCCCACAGTGCGGCACTCCCTCAGTACTGACCCTCCCACAGTGCGGCACTCCCTCAGTACTGACCCTCTGACAGTGCGGCGCTCCCTCAGTACTGACCCTCCCACAGTGCGGCGCTCCCTCAGTACTGACCCTCCCACAGTGCGGCACTCCCTCAGTACTGACCCTCCCACAGTGCGGCACTCCCTCAGTACTGACCCTCCCACAGTGCGGCGCTCCCTCAGTACTGACCCTCCCACAGTGCGGCACTCCCTCAGTACTGACCCTCCGACAGTGCGGCACTCCCTCAGTACTGACCCTCCAAACAGTGCGGCGCTCCCTCAGTACTGACCCTCCCACAGTGCGGGCACTCCCTCAGTACTGACCCTCCCACAGTGCGGCACTCCCTCAGTACTGACCCTCTGACAGTGCGGCACTCCCTCAGTACTGACCCTCCCACAGTGCGGCGCTCCCTCAGTACTGACCCTCCGACAGTGCGGCGCTCCCTCAGTACTGACCCTCTGACAGTGCGGCACTCCCTCAGTACTGACTCTCCCACAGTGCGGCGCTCCCTCAGTACTGACCCTCCCACAGTGCGGCACTCCCTCAGTACTGACCCTCTGACAGTGCCACACTCCCTCAGTACTGACCCTCTGACAGTGCAGCACTCCCTCAGTACTGACCCTCTGACAGTGCGGCACTCCCTCAGTACTGACCCTCCCACAGTGCGGCACTCCCTCAGTACTGACCCTCTGACAGTGCGGCGCTCCCTCAGTACTGACCCTCCCACAGTGCGGCACTCCCTCAGTACTGACCCTCTGACAGTGCAGCACTCCCTCAGTACTGACCCTCTGACAGTGCGGCGCTCCCTCAGTACTGACCCTCCCACAGTGCGGCACTCACTCAGTACTGACCCTCTGACAGTGCGGCACTCACTCAGTACTGACCCTCTGACAGTGCGGCACTCCCTCAGTACTGACCCTCCCACAGTGCAGCACTCACTCAGTACTGACCCTCTGACAGTGCGGCACTCCCTCAGTACTGACCCTCTGACAGTGCGGCACTCCCTCAGTACTGACCCTCTGACAGTGCGGCACTCCCTCAGTACTGACCCTCCCACAGTGCGGCGCTCCCTCAGTACTGACCCTCCCACAGTGCGGCACTCCCTCAGTACTGACCCTCCCACAGTGCG
Organism: Scyliorhinus torazame; assembly: GCF_047496885.1. Lineage (NCBI taxonomy): Eukaryota > Metazoa > Chordata > Chondrichthyes > Carcharhiniformes > Scyliorhinidae > Scyliorhinus > Scyliorhinus torazame. The sequence continues at coordinate 26,330 of NW_027309477.1, read as the reverse complement.
GCACTCCCTCAGTACTGACCCTCTGACAGTGCGGCGCTCCCTCAGTACTGACCCTCCCACAGTGCGGCACTCCCTCAGTACTGACCCTCCCACAGTGCGGCGCTCCCTCAGTACTGACCCTCCCACAGTGCGGCGCTCCCTCAGTACTGACCCTCTGACAGTGCGGCACTCCCTCAGTACTGACCCTCCCACAGTGCGGCGCTCCCTCAGTACTGACCCTCCCACAGTGCGGCGCTCCCTCAGTGCTGACCCTCCCACAGTGCGGCACTCCCTCAGTACTGACCCTCCCACAGTGCGGCGCTCCCCTCAGTACTGACCCTCCCACAGTGCGGCGCTCCCTCAGTACTGACCCTCCCACAGTGCGGCGCTCCCTCAGTACTGACCCTCTGACAGTGCGGCACACCCTCAGTACTGACCCTCCCACAGTACGGCGCTCCCTCAGTACTGACCCTCACACAGTGCGGCGCTCCCTCAGTACTGACCCTCCCACAGTGCGGCGCTCCCTCAGTACTGACCCTCTGACAGTGCGGCACTCCCTCAGAACTGACCCTCCCACAGTGCGGCACTCCCTCAGTACTGACCCTCTGACAGTGCGGCCCTCCCTCAGTACTGACCCTCCCACAGTGCGGCACTCCCTCAGTACTGACCCTCTGACAGTGCGGCACTCCCTCAGTACTGACCCACCCATAGTGCGGCGCTCCCTCAGTACTGACCCTCTGACAGTGCGGCACTCCCTCAGTACTGACCCTCCCACAGTGCGGCGCTCCCTCAGTACTGACCCTCCCACAGTGCGGCGCTCCCTCAGTACAGACCCTCTGGCAGTGCGGCACTCCATCAGTACTGACCCTCCGACAGAGCGGCGCTCCCTCAGTACTGACCCTCCCACAGTGCGGCGCTCCCTCAGTACTGACCCTCTGACAGTGCGGCACTCCCTCAGTACTGACCCTCTGACAGTGCGGCACTCCCTCAGTACTGACCATCCCACTGTGCGGCACTCCCTCAGTACTGACCCTCCGACAGTGCGGCACTCCCTCAGTACTGACCCTCTGACAGTGCGGCACTCCCTCAGTACTGACCCTCTGACAGTGCGGCACTCCCTCAGTACTGACCCTCTGACAGTGCGGCGCTCCCTCAGTACTGACCCACCCACAGTGCGGCGCTCCCTCAGTACAGACCCTCTGACAGTGCGGCACTCCCTCAGTACTGACCCTCTGACAGTGCGGCACTCCCTCAGTACTGACCCTCTGACAGTGCGGCACTCCCTCAGTACTGACCCTCTGACAGTGCGGCACTCCCTCAGTACTGACCATCCCACTGTGCGGCGCTCCCTCAGTACTGACCCTCTGACAGTGCGGCACTCCCTCAGTACTGACCCTCCGACAGTGCGGCGCACCCTCAGTAATGACCCTCCCACAGTGCGGCACTCCCCTCAGTAATGACCCTCCCACAGTGCGGCACTCCCTCAGTACTGACCCTCCCACAGTGCGGCTCTCCCTCAGTACTGACCCTCCCACAGTGCGGCACTCCCTCAGTACTGACCCTCTGATAGTGCGGCACTCCCTCAGTACTGACCCTCCGACAGTGCGACACTACCTCAGTACTGACCCACTGACTGTGCAGCACTCCCACAGTACTGACCCTCCCACAGTGCGGCACTCCCTCAGTACTGACCCTCCCACAGTGCGGCACTCCCTCAGTACTGACCCTCCCACAGTGCGGCGCTCCCTCAGTACTGACCCTCCCACAGTGCGGCGCTCCCTCAGTACTGACCCTCCCACAGTGCGGCGCTCCCTCAGTACTGACCCTCTGACAGTGCGGCACTCCCTCAGTACTGACCCTCCCACAGTGCGGCGCTCCCTCAGTACTGACCCTCCCACAGTGCGGCACTCCCTCAGTACTGACCCTCCCACAGTGCGGCGCTCCCTCAGTACTGACCCTCCCACAGTGCGGCGCTCCCTCAGTACTGACCCTCCCACAGTGCGGCACTCCCTCAGTACTGACCCTCCCACAGTGCGGCGCTCCCCTCAGTACTGACCCTCCCACAGTGCGGCACTCCCTCAGTACTGACCTTCCCACAGTGCGGCGCTCCCTCAGTACTGACCCTCCCACAGTGCGGCGCTCCCTCAGTACTGACCCTCCAACAGTGCGGCACTCCCTCAGTACTGACCCTCACACAGTGCGGCGCTCCCTCAGTACTGACCCTCCGACAGTGCGGCACTCCCTCAGTACTGACCCTCTAACAGTGCGGCACTCCCTCAGTACTGACCCTCACACAGTGCGGCACTCCCTCAGTACTGACCCTCTGACAGTGTGGCACTCCCCTCAGTACTGACACTCCCACAGAGCGGCACTCCCTCAGTACTGACCCTCTGACAGTGCGGCACTCCCTCAGTACTGACCCTCTGACAGTGCGGCCCTCCTTCAGTACTGACACTCCCACAGAGCGGCACTCCCTCAGTACTGACCCTCCCACAGTGCGGCACTCCCTCAGTACTGACCCTCCCACAGTGCGGCGCTCCCTCAGTTCTGACCCTCCCACAGTGCGGCGCTCCCTCAGTACTGACCCTCCCACAGTGCGGCGCTCCCTCAGGACTGACCCTCTGACAGTGCGGCACTCCCTCGGTACTGACCCCTCCCACAGTGCGGCGCTCCCTCAGTACTGACCCTCCCACAGTGCGGCACTCCCTCAGTACTGACCCTCCCACAGTGAGGCGCTCCCTCAGTACTGACCCTCCCACAGTGCGGCACTCCCTCAGTACTGACCCTCCGACAGTGCGGTGCTCCCTCAGTACTGACCCTCTGACATTGCGGCGCTCCCTCAGTACTGACCCTCCCACAGTGCGGCACTCCCTCAGTACTGACCCTCTGACAGTGCGGCGCTCCCTCAGTACTGACCCTCCCACAGTGCGGCACTCCCTCAGTACTGACCCTCTGACAGTGCAGCACTCCCTCAGTACTGACCCTCTGACAGTGCGGCGCTCCCTCAGTACTGACCCTCCCACAGTGCGGCACTCACTCAGTACTGACCCTCTGACAGTGCGGCACTCACTCAGTACTGACCCTCTGACAGTGCGGCACTCCCTCAGTACTGACCCTCCCACAGTGCAGCACTCACTCAGTACTGACCCTCTGACAGTGCGGCACTCCCTCAGTACTGACCCTCTGACAGTGCGGCACTCCCTCAGTATACTGACCCTCTGACAGTGCGGCACTCCCTCAGTACTGACCCTCCCACAGTGCGGCGCTCCCTCAGTACTGACCCTCCCACAGTGCGGCACTCCCTCAGTACTGACCCTCCCACAGTGCGGCACTCCCTCAGTACTGACCCTCTGACAGTGCGGCGCTCCCTCAGTACTGACCCTCCCACAGTGCGGCACTCCCTCAGTACTGACCCTCCCACAGTGCGCCCACAGTGCGGCGCTCCCTCAGTACTGACCCTCTGACAGTGCGGCACTCCCTCAGTACTGACCCTCCCACAGTGCGGCGCTCCCTCAGTACTGACCCTCCCACAGTGCGGCGCTCCCTCAGTGCTGACCCCTCCCACAGTGCGGCACTCCCTCAGTACTGACCCTCCCACAGTGCGGCGCTCCCTCAGTACTGACCCTCCCACAGTGCGGCGCTCCCTCAGTACTGACCCTCCCACAGTGCGGCGCTCCCCTCAGTACTGACCCTCTGACAGTGCGGCACACCCTCAGTACTGACCCTCCCACAGTACGGCGCTCCCTCAGTACTGACCCTCACACAGTGCGGCGCTCCCTCAGTACTGACCCTCCCCACAGTGCGGCGCTCCCTCAGTACTGACCCTCTGACAGTGCGGCACTCCCTCAGAACTGACCCTCCCACAGTGCGGCACTCCCTCAGTACTGACCCTCTGACAGTGCGGCCCTCCCTCAGTACTGACCCTCCCACAGTGCGGCACTCCCTCAGTACTGACCCTCTGACAGTGCGGCACTCCCTCAGTACTGACCCACCCATAGTGCGGCGCTCCCTCAGTACTGACTCCTCTGACAGTGCGGCACTCCCTCAGTACTGACCCTCCCACAGTGCGGCGCTCCCTCAGTACTGACCCTCCCACAGTGCGGCGCTCCCTCAGTACAGACCCTCTGGCAGTGCGGCACTCCATCAGTACTGACCCTCCGACAGAGCGGCGCTCCCTCAGTACTGACCCTCCCACAGTGCGGCGCTCCCTCAGTACTGACCCTCTGACAGTGCGGCACTCCCTCAGTACTGACCCTCTGACAGTGCGGCACTCCCCTCAGTACTGACCATCCCACTGTGCGGCACTCCCTCAGTACTGACCCTCCGACAGTGCGGCACTCCCTCAGTACTGACCCTCTGACAGTGCGGCACTCCCTCAGTACTGACCCTCTGACAGTGCGGCACTCCCTCAGTACTGACCCTCTGACAGTGCGGCGCTCCCTCAGTACTGACCCACCCACAGTGCGGCGCTCCCTCAGTACAGACCCTCTGACAGTGCGGCACTCCCTCAGTACTGACCCTCTGACAGTGCGGCACTCCCTCAGTACTGACCCCTCTGACAGTGCGGCACTCCCTCAGTACTGACCCTCTGACAGTGCGGCACTCCCTCAGTACTGACCATCCCACTGTGCGGCGCTCCCTCAGTACTGACCCTCTGACAGTGCGGCACTCCCTCAGTACTGACCCTCCGACAGTGCGGCGCACCCTCAGTAATGACCCTCCCACAGTGCGGCACTCCCTCAGTAATGACCCTCCCACAGTGCGGCACTCCCTCAGTACTGACCCTCCCACAGTGCGGCTCTCCCTCAGTACTGACCCTCCCACAGTGCGGCACTCCCTCAGTACTGACCCTCTGATAGTGCGGCACTCCCCTCAGTACTGACCCTCCGACAGTGCGACACTACCTCAGTACTGACCCACTGACTGTGCAGCACTCCCACAGTACTGACCCTCCCACAGTGCGGCACTTCCCTCAGTACTGACCCTCCCACAGTGCGGCACTCCTCAGTACTGACCCTCCCACAGTGCGGCGCTCCCTCAGTAACTGACCCTCCCACAGTGCCGGCGCTCCCTCAGTACTGACCCTCCCACAGTGCGGCGCTCCCTCAGTACTGACCCTCTGACAGTGCGGCACTCCCTCAGTACTGACCCTCCCACAGTGCGGCGCTCCCCTCAGTACTGACCACTCCCCACAGTGCCGGCACTCCCTCAGTACTGACCCTCCCACAGTGCGCGCGCTCCCCTCAGTACTGACCCTCCCACAGTGCGGCGCTCCCCTCAGTACTGACCCTCCCACAGTGCGGCACTCCCTCAGTACTGACCCTCCCCACAGTGCGGCGCTCCCTCAGTACTGACCCTCCCACAGTGCGGCACTCCCTCAGTACTGACCTTCCCACAGTGCGGCGCTCCCTCAGTACTGACCCTCCCACAGTGCGGCGCTCCCTCAGTACTGACCCCTCCAACAGTCGCGGCACTCCCTCAGTACTGACCCTCACACAGTGCGGCGCTCCCTCAAGTACTGACCTCTCCGACAGTGCGGCACTCCCTCAGTACTGACCCTCTAACAGTGCGGCACTCCCTCAGTACTGACCCTCACACAGTGCGGCACTCCCTCAGTACTGACCCTCTGACAGTGTGGCACTCCCTCAGTACTGACACTCCCACAGAGCGGCACTCTCCCTCAGTACTGACCCTCTGACAGTGCGGCACTCCCTCAGTACTGACCCTCTGACAGTGCGGCCCTCCTTCAGTACTGACACTCCCACAGAGCGGCACTCCCTCAGTACTGACCCTCCCACAGTGCGGCACTCCCTCAGTACTGGACCCTCCCACAGTGCGGCGCTCCCTCAGTTCTGACCCTCCACAGTGCGGCGCTCCCTCAGTACTGGACCCTCCCACAGTGCGGCGCTCCCTCAGGACTGACCCTCTGACAGTGCGGCACTCCCTCGGTACTGACCCTCCCACAGTGCGGCGCTCCCTCAGTACTGACCCTCCCACAGTGCGGCACTCCCTCAGTACTGACCCTCCCACAGTGAGGCGCTCCCTCAGTACTGACCCTCCCACAGTGCGGCACTCCCTCAGTACTGACCCTCCGACAGTGCGGTGCTCCCTCAGTACTGACCCTCTGACATTGCGGCGCTCCCTCAGTACTGACCTTCTGACAGTGGAGCACTCCCTCAGTACTGACCCTCTGACAGTGCGGCACTCCCTCAGTACTGACCCTCCCACAGTGCGGCACTCCCTCAGCACTGACCCTCCCACAGTGCGGCACTCCCTCAGTACTGACCTTCTGACAGTGCTGCGCTCCCTCAGTACTGACCCTCTGACAGTGCGGCACTCCCTCAGTACTGACCCTCTGACAGTGCGGCGCTCCCTCAGTACTGACCCTCTGACACTGCGGCACTCCCTCAGTACTGACCATCCCACAGTGCGGCGCTCCCTCAGTCCTGACCCTCCCACAGTGCGGCACTCCCTGATTACTGACCCTCCGACAGCGCGGCACTCCCTCAGTACTGACCCTCCCACAGTGCGGCACTCCCTCAGTACTGACCCTCTGACAGTGCGGTACTCCCTCAGTACTGACCCTCCCACAGTGCGGCGCTCCCACAGTACAGACCCTCTGGCAGTGCGGCACTCCCTCAGTACTGACCCTCCGACAGAGCGGCGTCCCTCAGTACTGACCCTCTGACAGTGCGGCACTCCCTCAGTACTGACCCTCTGACAGTGCGGCACTCCCTCAGTACTGACCCTCTGACAGTGCGGCACGCCCTCAGTACTGACCATCCCACTGTGCGGCGCTCCCTCAGTACTGACCCTCTGAGAGTGCGGCACTCCCTCAGTACTGACCCTCCGACAGTGCGGCGCACACCTCAGTACTGACCCTCCCACAGTGCGGCACTCCCTCAGTACTGACCCTCCCACAGTGCGGCACACCCTCAGTACGGACCCTCTGACAGTGCGGCACTCCCTCAGTACTGACCCTCCCACAGTGCGGCTCTCCCTCAGTACTGACCCTCCCACAGTGCGGCACTCCCTCAGTACTGACCCTCCGACAGTGCGACGCTCCCTCAGTACTGACCCACTGACTGTGCAGCACTCCCACAGTACTGACACTCCCACAGAGTGGCACTCCCTCAGTACTGACCCTCCCACAGTGCGGCACTCCCTCAGTACTGAACCTCCCACAGTGCGGCACTCCCTCAGCACTGACCTTCCCACAGTGCGGCGCTCCCTCAGTACTGACCCTCCCACAGTGCGGCGCTCCCTCAGTACTGACCCTCCCACAGTGCGGCGCTCCCTCAGTACTGACCCTCTGACAGTGCGGCACTCCCTCAGTACTGACCCTCCCACAGTGCGGCGCTCCCTCAGTATTGACCCTCCCACAGTGCGGCACTCCCTCAGTACTGACCCTCCCACAGTGCGGCGCTCCCTCAGTACTGACCCTCCCACAGTGCGGCGCTCCCTCAGTACTGACCCTCCAACAGTGCGGCACTCCCTCAGTACTGACCCTCCCACAGTGCGGCGCTCCCTCAGTACTGACCCTCCCACAGAGCGGCACTCCCTCAGTACTGACCCTCTGACAGTGCGGCACTCCCTCAGTACTGACCCTCCGACAGTGCGGTGCTCCCTCAGTACTGACCCTCTGACAGTGCGGCGCTCCCTCAGTACTGACCCTCTGACAGTGCGGCACTCCCTCAGTACTGACCCTCCCACAGTGCGGCACTCCCTCAGCACTGACCCTCCCACAGTGCGGCACTCCCTCAGTACTGACCTTCTGACAGTGCGGCGCTCCCTCAGTACTGACCCTCTGACAGTGCGGCACTCCCTCAGTACTGACCCTCTGACAGTGCGGCGCTCCCTCAGTACTGACCCTCTGACACTGCGGCGCTCCCTCAGTACTGACCATCCCACAGTGCGGCGCTCCCTCAGTACTGACCCTCCCACAGTGCGGCACTCTCTCAGTACTGACCCTCTGACAGTGCGGCACTCCCTCAGTACTGACCCTCTGACAGTGCGGAGCTCCCTCAGTACTGACCCTCCCACAGTGCGGCACTCCCTCAGTACTGACCCTCCCACAGTGTGGCGCTCCCACATGTACAGACCCTCTGACAGTGCGGCACTCCCTCAGTACTGACCCTCTGACAGTGCGGCGCTCCCTCAGTACTGACCCTCTGACAGCGCGGCACTCCCTCAGTACTGACCCTCTGACAGTGCGGCGCTCCCTCAGTACTGACCATCCCACAGTGCGGCGCTCCCTCAGTACTGACCCTCTGACAGTGCGGCACTCCCTCAGTACTGACCCTCCGACAGTGCGGCGCACCCTCAGTCCTGACCCTCCCACAGTGCGGCACTCCCTCAGTACTGACCCTCCTACAGTGCGGCACTCCCTCAGTACTGACCCTCTGACAGTGCGGCTCTCCCTCAGTACTGACCCTCCCACAGTGCGGCTCTCCCTCAGTACTGACCCTCCCACAGTGCGGCACTCCCTCAGTACTGACCCTCTGATAGTGCGGCACTCCCCCCAGTACTGACCCTCCTGCAGTGCGGCGCTCCCTCAGTACTGACCCTCCAACAGTGCGGCACTCCCTCAGTACTGACCCTCTGATAGTGCAGCACTCCCTCAGTACTGACCCACTGACAGTGCAGCACTCCCACAATACTGACCCTCCCACAGTGCGGCGCTCCCTCAGTACTGACCCTCTGACAGTGGAGCACTCCCTCAGTACTGACCCTCTGACAGTGCGGCACTCCCTCAGTACTGACCCTCTGACAGTGCAGCATTCCCACAGTGCTGACCCTCCCGCAGTGCGGCGCTCCCTCAGTTCTGACCCTCGGACAGTGCAGCACTCCCTCAGTATTGACCCTTGACAGTGCGATACTCCCTCAGTACTGACCCTCCCACTGTGCGGCACTCCCTCAGTACTGACCCTCTGACAGTGCGGCACTCCCTCAGTACTGACCCTCCCACAGTGCGGCTCTCCCTCAGTACTGACCCTCTGACAGTGCAGCACTCCCTCAATACTGACCCTCCGACAGTGCGGTGCTCCCTCAGTACTGACCCTTTGACAGTGCAGCGCTCCCTCAGTACTGACCCTCGGACAGTGCAGCACTCCTTCAGTATTGACCCTCCCACAGTGCGGCGCTCCCTCAGTACTGACCCTCCCACAGTGCGGCGCACCCTCAGTAATGACCCTCTGACAGTGTGGCACTCCGTCAGTACTGACCCTCCCGCTGTGCGGCGCTCCTTCAGTACTGACCCTCTGACAGTGCAGCACTCCCTCAGTACTGACCCTCCCACAGTGCAGCACTCCCTCAGTACTAACCCTCTGACAGTGCTGCGCTCCCTCAGTACTGACCCTCGGACAGTGCTGCGCTCCCCCAGTAGTGACCCTCCGACAGCGCGGCGCTCCCTCAGTACTGACCCTCCGACAGTGCGGAGCTCCCTCAGTACTGACCCTCCCACAGTACGGCGCTCCCTCAGTACTGACCCTCCCACAGTGCGGCGCTCCCTCAGTACTGACCCTCTGACAGTGCGGCACTCCGTCAGTACTGACCCTCCCGCTGTGCGGCGCTCCTTGTACTGACCCTCTGACAGTCCAGCACTACCTCAGTACTGACCCTCCCACAGTGCAGCACTCCCTCAGTACTGACCCTCTGACAGTGCGGTACTCCCTCAGTACTGACCCTCGGACAGTGCTGCGCTTCCTCAGTACTGACCCTCGGACAGTGCTGCGCTCCCCCAGTAGTGACCCTCCGACAGTGCGGCGCTCCCTCAGTACTGACCCTCTGACAGTGCGGAGCTCCCTCAGTACTGACCCTCCCACAGTACGGCGCTCCCTCAGTACTGACCCTACGACAGTGCAGCACTCCCTCAGTACTGACCCTCCCACAGTACGGTGCTTACTCAGTACTGACCCTCGGACAGTGCAGCACTCCTTCAGTATTGACCCTCCCACAGTGCGGCGCTCCCTCAGTACTGACCCTCTGACAGTGTGGCACTCCGTCAGTACTGACCCTCCCGCTGTGCGGCACTCCCTCAGTACTGACCCTCTGACAGTGCAGCACTCCCTCAGTACTGACCCTCCCACAGTGCAGCACTCCCTCAGTACTGACCCTCTGACAGTGCGGCACTCCCTCAGTACTGACCCTCGGACAGTGCTGCGCTCCCTCAGTACTGACCCTCGGACAGTGCTGCGCTCCTCCAGTAGTGACCCTCCGACAGTGCGGCGCTCCCTCAGTACTGACCCTCCGACAGTGCTGAGCTCCCTCAGTACTGACCCTCCCACAGTACGGCGCTCCCTCAGTACTGACCCTCCCACAGTGCGGCGCTCCCTCAGTACTGACCCTCTGACAGTGCGGCACTCCGTCAGTACTGACCCTCCCGCTGTGCGGCGCTCCTTCAGTACTGACCCTCTGACAGTGCAGCACTCCCTCAGTACTGACCCTCCCACAGTGCAGCACTCCCTCAGTACTGACCCTCCCACAGTGCGGCGCTCCCTCAGTACTGACCCTCCCACAGTGCGGCACTCCCTCAGTACTGACCCTCTGACAGTGCGGCTCTCCCTCAGTACTGACCCTCTGACAGTGCAGCACTCCCTCAGTACTGACCCTCCGACAGTGCGGCGCTACCTCAGTACTGACCCTCTGACAGTGCGGCACTCCCTCAGTACTGACCCTCGGACAGTGCTGCGCTCCCCCAGTAGTGACCCTCCGACAGTGCGGCGCTCCCTCAGTACTGACCCTCCGACAGTGCGGCGCTCCCTCAATACTGACCCTGTGACAGTGCGGCGCTCCCTCAGTACTGACCCTCCCACAGTACAGTGCTCACTCAGTACTGACCCTGTGACAGTGCGGCGCTCCCTCAGTACTGACCCTCCCACAGTACGGTGCTTACTCAGTACTGACCCTACGACAGTGCAGCACTCTCTCAGCACTGACCCTTGTGATGTCTGCAATAATTTCAGATGTATTGTATGATAATGTACTCAGTACAGTCAGGGTTAAAAGCCTGGATTAGTGTGTTTGAGTGCTGCGGTAGTTTTTTTTAAACAGTCCTGTTTTGCCAGACAGCCTGGCTTTTTGGCAGCCAGAGGTGCAGTTAAAGCAACGTGAAAGTTTGGGCTAATGGAACTTTATTTAAACCAACAGGGCCCCCTGCGGAGTCGGTAATTAGAGACACTGTGTTCAGCCGAGTGAGATGATATAGGTAAAAGTGAATGGAATGGCAGTGTACGGGTAGTGGCCCAGTGCCCAGAATGGTGAATGCCAGAAGGCGGCATCTCCTTTAACCTTGTCCTGTTTCACCCCTCCACAGCCCAGAAGATTCACTTGTCTTCAGCCACGAAGACTGTGCTGGAGGAGTTCAGATGCTTTGAGATTGATTTGCGAGGTGATATAGAAATGAAGGTAAACCATTTGGGGAATTCTTCTGGGTAAGGAACACATCTGAGGCTAGCATTCCAATCGAGCAGGAATACCCGGATACCCTCGCCACCCCCACCCCGTTACACACTCACCCCGTTACACACTCACCCCGTTACACACTCACCACGTTCCACACTCGCCCCGTTACACCCCCACCCCGTTACACCCCCACCCCGTTACACCCCCACCCCGTTACACACTCACCCCGTTACACCCCCACCCCGTTACACCCCCACCCCAGAACACCCCCACCCCGTTACACCCCCACCCCGTTACACCCCCACCCCGTTACACCCCCACCCCGTTACACCCCCACACTGTTACACACTCACCCCGTTACACCCCCACCCCGTTACACCCCCACCCCGTTACATCCCCAGCCCGTTACACACTCACCCTGTTAGACCCACACCCCGTTACACACTCGCCACAATACACACTCTCCCCGTTACACACTCCCCCCGTTATACACTCACCCCGTTACACACTCACCCCATTACACACTCACCCCATTACACCCCCACCCCAGAACACCCCCACCCCGTTACACCCCCACCCCGTTCCACCCCCACCCCGTTACACCCCCACCCTGTTACACACTCACCCCGTTACACACTCACCCCGTTACACCCCCACCCTGTTACACACTCACCCCATTACACACTCACCCCGTTACACCCCCACCCCGTTACATCCCCAGCCCATTACACACTCACCACAATACACACTCTCCTCATTACACACTCACCCCATTATACACTCACCCCGTTACACACTCACCACGTTACACACTCGCCCCGTTACACACTCGCCCCAGAACACCCCCACCCCATAACACCCCCGCCCCGTTACACACTCACCCCGTTACACCCCCACCCCGTTACACCCCCACCCCGTTACACACTCACCCCGTTACACCCCCACCCCGTTACACCCCCACCCCGTTACATCCCCAGCCCGTTACACACTCACCACAATACACACTCGCCCCAGAACACCCCCACCCCATAACACCCCCACCCCATAACACCCCCACCCCGTTACACACTCACCCCGTTACACACTCGCCCCGTTACACACTCGCCCCGTTACACCCCCACCCCGTTACACCCCCACCCCGTTACACCCCCACCCCATAACACCCCACCCTGTTACACCCCCACCCCATTACACACTCACCCTGTTACACCCCCACCCCGTTACACCCCCACCCCGTTACACACTCACCACATTACACACTCTCCCCGTTACACACTCACCACGTTACACTGTCTCCTTTATTACACACTCTTCCCCATTACACACGCATCACGTTACACTCTCTCCCCGTTACACACTCACCCCGTTGTACACTCACCCCGATACACTCCCACCCCGTTACACCCCCACCCCATTACACACTCACCACATTACACAGTCTCCCCGTTACACACTCACCACGTTACACTCTCTCCCCATTACACACTCATCACGTTACACTCTCTCCCCGTTACACACTCACCACGTTACACTCTCTCCCCTATTACACTCTCTCCCCATTACACACGCATCACGTTACACTCTCTCCCCGTTACACACTCCCCGTTACACTCTCTCCCTGTTACACACTCCACGTTACACACTCTTCCCCGTTACACACGCATCACATTACACTATCTCCCCATTACACACTCCCCGTTACACTCTCTCCCTGTTACACACTCACCACGTTACGCTCTCTCCCCGTTACACACTCTTCCCCGTTACACGCTCACCACGTGACACTCTCTCCCCTATTACACTCTCTCCCCATTACACACGCATCACGTTACACTCTCTCCCCGTTACACACTCCCCGTTACACTCTCTCCCCGTTACACACTCACCACGTTACACTCTCTCCCCGTTACACACTCCCCTTAAAACTCTCTCCCCGTTACACACTCACCACGTTACACTCTCTCCCCGTTACACACTCCCCGTTACACTCTCTCCCCGTTACACACGCACCACATTACACTCTCTCCCCGTTACACACTCACCGTGTTACACTGTCTCCCCTATTACACACTCTCCCCGTTACACACTCACCACGTTACACTCTCTCCCCTATTACACACTCTCCCAGTGACACACTCACCACATTACACTATCTCCCCATTACACACTCCCCGTTACACTCTCCCCCCGTTACACACTCACCACGTTACACTCTCTCCCCTATTATACACTCTCCCTGTTACACACTCACCACATTACACACTCTCCCCATTACACACGCACCACGTTACACTCTCTCCCCTATTACACACTCTCCCCGTTACACACTCACCACGTTACACTCTCTCCCCTATTACACACTCTCCCTGTTACACACTCACCACATTACACACTCTCCCCATTACACACGCACCACGTTACACTCTCTCCCCTATTACACACTCTCCCCGTTACACACTCACCACGTTACACTCTCTCCCCTATTACACACTCTCCCTGTTACACACTCACCACATTACACACTCTCCCCATTACACACGCACCACGTTACACTGTCTCCCTGTTACACACTCCACGTTACACACTCTTCCCCGTTACACACTCACCGTGTTCCACTCCCCTATTACACACTCTCCCACTTATACACGCATCACGTTACACACTCTCCCCATTACACACTCTCCCCGTTACACTCTCTCCCTGTTACACACTCCACGTTACACACTCTTCCCCGTTACACACTCACCGTGTTACACTCTCTCCCCGTTACACACTCACCACGTTACACTCTCTCCCCGTTACACAATCCCCGTTACACTCTCTCCCCGTTATACACGCATCACGTTACACTCTCTCCCCGTTACACACTCCCCGTTACACTCTCTCCCCGTAGCACACTCCACGTTACACACTCTCTCCCGGTGACACACTCACCACATTACACTCTCCCCCGTTACACACTCCCCGTTACACTCTCTCCCCTTACACACTCGCCCTGTTACACTCTCCCCGCTACACTCTCTCCCCGTTACACACTCACCACATTACACTATCTCCCCATTACACACTCTCCCCGTTACACTCTCCCCATTACACTCTCTCCCCATTACACTCTCCCCATTACAATCACTCCCAGGACAGGTATAGCAGATACAGAGTAAAGCTCCCTCTACACTGTCCCCATCAAACACTCCCAGGACAGGTACAGCACGGGGTTAGATACAGAGTAAAGCTCCCTCTACACTGTCCCCATCAAACACTCCCAGGACAGGTACAGCACGGGGTTAGATACAGAGTAAAGCTCCCTCTACACTGTCCCCATCAAACACTCCCAGGACAGGTACAGCAGGGGGTTAGATAGACAGTAAAGCTCCCTCTACACTGTCCCCATCAAACACTCCCAGGAAAGATACAGCACGGGGTTAGATACAGAGTAAAGCTCCCTCTACACTGTCCCCATCAAACACTCCCAGGACAGGTACAGCACGGGGTTAGATACAGAGTAAAGCTCCCTCTACACTGTCCCCATCAAACACGCCCAGGACAGGTACAGCACGGGGTTAGATACAGAGTAAAGCTCCCTCCACACTGTCCCCATCAAACACTCCCAGGACAGGTACAGCACGGGGTTAGATACAGAGTAAAGCTCCCTCTCCACTGTCCTCATCAAACACTCCCAGGACAGGTACAGCACGGGGGTAGATACAGAGTAAAGCTCCCTCTACACTGTCCCCATCAAACACGCCCAGGACAGGTACAGCACGGGGGTAGATACAGAGTAAAGCTCCCTCTACACTGTCCCCATCAAACACTCCCAGGACAGGTACAGCATGGGGTTAGATACAGAGTAAAGCTCCCTCTACACTGTCCCCATCAAACACTCCCAGGACAGGTACAACACAGGGTTAGATACAGAGTAAAGCTCCCTCTACACTGTTCCCATCAAACACTCCCAGGACAGGTACAGCACGGGGTTAGGTACAGAGTAAAGCTCCCTCTACACTGTCCCCATCAAACACTCGCAGGACAGGTACAGCACAGGGTTAGATACAGAGTAAAGCTCCCTCTACACTGTCCCCATCAAACACTCGCAGGACAGGTCCAGCACGGGGTTAGATACAGAGTAAAGCTCCCTCTACACTGTCCCCATCAAACACTCCCAGTACATGTACAGCACGGGGTTAGATACAGAGTAAAGCTCCCTCTACGCTGTCCCCATCAAACACTCCCAGGACAGGTACAGCACGGGGTTAGATACAGAGTAAAGCTCCCTCTACACTGTCCCCATCAAACACTCCCAGGACAGGTACAGCACGGGGTTAGATACAGAGTAAAGCTCCCTCTACACTGTCCCCATCAAACACTCCCAGGACAGGTACAGCAGGGGGTTAGATAGACAGTAAAGCTCCCTCTACACTGTCCCCATCAAACACTCCCAGGAAAGATACAGCACGGGGTTAGATACAGAGTAAAGCTCCCTCTACACTGTCCCCATCAAACACTCCCAGGACAGGTACAGCACGGGGTTAGATACAGAGTAAAGCTCCCTCTACACTGTCCCCATCAAACACGCCCAGGACAGGTACAGCACGGGGTTAGATACAGAGTAAAGCTCCCTCCACACTGTCCCCATCAAACACTCCCAGGACAGGTACAGCACGGGGTTAGATACAGAGTAAAGCTCCCTCTCCACTGTCCTCATCAAACACTCCCAGGACAGGTACAGCACGGGGGTAGATACAGAGTAAAGCTCCCTCTACACTGTCCCCATCAAACACTCCCAGGACAGGTACAGCACGGGGTTAGATACAGAGTAAAGCTCCCTCTACACTGTCCCCATCAAACACTCCCAGGACAGGTACAACACAGGGTTAGATACAGAGTAAAGCTCCCTCTACACTGTCCCCATCAAACACTCGCAGGACAGGTACAGCACGGGGTTAGATAC
>NW_027309477.1:0-2500 GCF_047496885.1 Scyliorhinus torazame | reverse complement strand
TGGGGTGTGGGTGTGGTTAGCAACATGGCGGGGTTTCCCAGTGGGGGGGGTAGGGGTTAGCGACATGGCGGGGTTTCCCAGTGGGGGGGGGAGGCGGGTTAGCGACATTGAGGGGATTCCCAGTGGGGGGGGTGGGGGGGTTAGCGACATGGCGGGGTTTCCCAGTGGGGGGGGTGGGGGTGGGGTTAGCGACATGGCGGGGTTTCCCAGTGGGGGGGGGTGGGGTTGGCGACATGGCGGGGTTTCCCAGTGGGGGGGGTGGGGGGTTAGCGACATGGCGGGGTTTCCCAGTGAGAGGGGGTGGGTTAGCGACATGGCGGGGTTTCCCAGTGAGGGGGGGTGGGTTAGCGACATGGCGGGGTTTCCCAGTGGGGGGGGTAGGGGTTAGCGACATGGCGGGGTTTCCCAGTGGGGGGGGGGGGTAGCGACATGGCGGGGTTTCCCAGTGGGGGTTGGGGGTTAGCGACATGGCGGGGTTTCCCAGTGGGGGGGGGTTAGCGACATGGCGGGGTTTCCCAGTGGGGGGGGGGTTAGCGACATGGCGGGGGTTTCCCAGTGGGGGGGGTGGTTAGCGACATGGCGGGGTTTCCCAGTGGGGGGTGTGGGTTAGCGACATGGCGGGGGTTTCCCAGTGGGGGGTGGGTTAGCGACATGGCTGGGTTTCCCAGTGGGGGGGGTGGGTTAGCGACATGGCGGGGTTTCCCAGTGGGGGGGGTGGGGTTAGCGACATGGCGGGGTTTCCCAGTGGGGGGGGTGGGGTTAGCGACATGGCGGGGGTTTCCCAGTGGGGGGGTGGGTGGGTTAGCGACATGGCGGGGTTTCCCAGTGGGGGGTGGGTTAGCGACATGGCGAGGGTTTCCCAGTGGGGGGGGTGGGTTAGCGACATGGCGGGGTTTCCCAGTGGGGGGGGGTGGGTTTAGCGGGACATGGCGGGGTTTCCCAGTGGGGGGTGGGTGTGGGGGTTCGAGGGGGAGCGAATGGCGGGGGGTTTCCCAGTGGGGGGGGGGGGGTTAGCGACATGGCGGGGTTTCCCAGTGGGGGGTGGGTGGGTTAGCGACATGGCGGGGGTTTCCCAGTGGGGGTGGGGTGGGGTAGCGACATGGCGGGGTCAGTGGGGGGTGTTAGCCATGGCGGGGTTCCCAGGTGGGGGGGGGTGGGTTAGCGACATGGCGGGGGGTTTCCCAGTGGGGGGGGGTGGGGGTTAGCGACATGGCGGGGTTTCCCAGTGGGGGGTGGGGGGGTTAGCGACATGGCGGGGTTTCCCAGTGGGGGGTGGGGGGGTGGTGGGTTAGCGACATGGCGGGGGTTTCCCAGTGGGGGGGGGGTGGTTAGCGACATGGCGGGGGTTTCCCAGTGGGGGGGGGTGGGGTTAGCGACATGGCGGGGTTTCCCAGTGGGGGGGTGGGTTAGCGACATGGCGGGGTTTTCCAGTGGGGGGGTTGGAGGGTAGCGACATGGCGGGGTTTCCCAGTGGGGGGGGGGTGGGGTGGTTAGCGACATGGCGGGGTTTCCCAGTGGGGGGGGGTCGGGGGTTAGCGACATGGCGGGGTTTCCCAGGTGGGGGGGGTGGTGGGGGTTAGCGACATGGCGGGGTTTCCCAGTGGGGGGTGGGGTGGGGTTTAGCGACATGGCGGGGTTTCCCAGTGGGGGGGGGTGGGTTAGCGACATGGCGGGGTTTCCCAGGGGGGGGGGGTGTTAGCGACATGGCGGGGTTTCCCAGTGGGGGGGGGGGGGTGTAGCGACATGGCGGGGTTTCCAGTGGGGGGGTGGGGTTAGCGACATGGCGGGGGGTTTCCCAGTGGGGGGTGGTGGGGGGGTTAGCGACATGGCGGGGTTCCCAGTGGGGGGGGGGGGGGTTAGCGACATGGCGGGGTTTCCCAGTGGGGGGTGGGGTGGGTTAGCGACATGGCGGGGTTCCCAGTGGGGGGGTGGGTGGGATAGCGACATGGCGGGGTTTCCCATGGGGGTGGGGGGTGGGTTAGCGACATGGCGGGTTTCCCAGTGGGGGGTGGGGTCGGGGTGGGTTAGCGACATGGCGGGGTTTCCCAGTGGGGGGGTGGGGGTTAGCGACATGGCGGGGTTTCCCAGTGGGGGGGGTGGGTTAGCGACATGGCGGGGTTTCCCAGTGGGGGGGTGGGGTGGGGTTAGCGACATGGCGGGGGTTTCCCAGTGGGGGGGGGGTGGGGGTTAGCGACATGGCGGGGTTTCCCAGTGGGGGGGGATGTGGGGGTTAGCGACATGGCGGGGGTTTCCCAGTGGGGGGTGGGGTGGGTTAGCGACATGGCGAGGTTTCCCAGTGGGGGGGTGGTGGGTTAGCGACATGGCGGGGTTTCCCAGTGGGTGGGGTGGGGGTTAGCGGACATGGCGGGGTTTCCCAGTGGGGGGGGTGGGGTTAGCGACATGGCGGGGTTTCCCAGTGGGTGGGGGGGGGGGTTAGCGACATGGCGGGGTTTCCCAGTGGGGGGTGGGGTGGGTTAGCGACATGGCGCCAGGGTTTCCC
>NW_027309476.1:0-32144 GCF_047496885.1 Scyliorhinus torazame | reverse complement strand
ATGCTGTCAGACCTGCTGAGATTGTCCGGTATTTTCCGCTTATGTTTCAGATTCCAGCATCCGTAGTAATTTCGCCAGGGAGAAGAGTGGTTTCTCAGAGTAAATTGGGGGAAACTGTATCCACTGGCATGGAGGGTCGTTAGCTAAAGGACACCGGCTTAATTTAATTGGTAAAAAGGCCAGGGGACGATGAGAGTTCTTTAAAGCAGTGAGCTACGATTCGTAATGTGCTATTGAAAGGGCAGTGGAAGCCCAATAATTGGATATAACATTGCAAAGCAAGATTTTGAAAGGCCACTGGGAAAGAGTAGGAGAGGAATGGGCCGATTTGCCTTCTTCGTCTGTACTCAATCCTTGTGGCGTGATCTATAGGGTTCAGCAAGTGCGGACGATGAACTGACACCAGGGCAGTCACTGCACATACCAGCCGAAGCAGAAACAGGACTGACCCAATGAGGCACTAAAAACAGAAAAGGAGACCCAAGTCCTGACCAGACCTTGACATTGACTAACTAAGCAGAGAGGCTGGGAGTGAAGTGGAGCGCAGCAATCGGCGGTTTCAAATCGAAGGCAAAAGGAAACTTAAGATATCGAACTGCGCAAGTTCTCATGCAAGTGAAATTTTATTTCGCAGCTGAGTGATTCGAGAGAGTTGCGAGTCAGCAGAGTTGAACAAGAGTCATTCCCTCTTGAATGTGCTCCAACAATCTTCTCCTGCAATCTCTCGCCCGTCTCATGCTGCCTGTATCATTCACTCCGGCACGCGCTCCCTTCCACTTCCACGCTCTCACGCTCTCTCTCTCTCATTCTCTGCTCCCCAGGAAAAGAAATACAACTTGCAGGAACGAGTTGATAAAGTCAAGCAGAAAGTTAAAGATGTGGAAGAGAAATCGAAGGAGTTTGTCCAGAAGGTGGAGGAGAAGAGCATCGACCTGATTCAGAAATGGGAGGAGAAGTCCAGAGAATTCATCGGAAATTTCCTGGAGATGTTTGGTCCGGAGGGAGCCTTGGTGAGCACTTCACAATAAACAGGGAAGCTTGATAATTGAAGTAACAATGATTGATTGCTTGAGGGAGGAGTTTGTTCATTAGCCATGAGAAACTTTACTCCAGCCCCCAACGCTCGTGGGGGGTTTGTTGGTTGTGGGGCAAATATTGGTCTAGGACACGGGAGAAATCCCCTGCTCTTCGAATTAATAGCCTTGGGATTTTTTTTAAAGTCCAGATGTAAAAGATCCGATGGATCTGGTTTAACCTCATCTGACAGTGCGCGCATTGGGAGTGCGCGCCTTGATTTTTACACTTGAGTCTCTGGGTTTTAGGGAAGAGAGTGCTTCGTAACTAAATCACAGCTGTCATGGCTGTATGACCGGAGACAGGAAATGAAACCGATTGTTGAGGGAACTGGGGGACGCGAGATGGGACGAAGGTACCAAGAAAATCTGTGAATCTGAAAAGTTAATGGGAACTAAGACACCGAGACGTTGACTGATACAGTGTAGGAGGAACAGGGGAAGAGTTCAGCATTAAACCAGAAAATGTAACCGTGATCAAGACGCAGTCTGTGAGTGATAGTAGTCACTGCTGAAAGGTGATACTTCTCTGATGGTGAGTAACTAGAGTTAGAGCAGGATCTATCAAACAGCAAGGTTTGGAGGACATGGTAGTGGTGTCTCAGTGGGAGAAGTAAAGTCGGGCCATTAAAGTCCAGAGGTGTTTGAGGGATGCATATGTCTAGAACCTCACCCCAGCAGAGAATCCCTTCCCTGAAGCCTTTTGCCTGGACCCTTCAATCCCACCTCTGACCCAGCCTCTGGTCACCCGTCTTCTCGTTCCTTGAGTGGCTTCATGTCAGATTTTGTTGGATAACGCTCCAGTCATTATTGCACAGAAAGCGGTTCTTCAGCCCATCGTGTCTGTGCCGACTGTCTGTGCTGTACATCACGCACCGACTTAGGGATGTTTTGCCAGATTAAATGGGTATTTGAAATTCTCTATCCCAGACAGCTGTGTTTGCTTGGACATTGAGTATATTCAAGAATGAGATCAATAGACCTTTGGGCATTTGAGATAACGGCGGTTGGGGGGGGGGCAGCAGCAGGGGAATGGTGGAGCAGCAGCGGAAATGGGGGGGTGGAGAGGATGGGGGAGCTGGGGAGTAGGGGGGGGGGTGGGTTGGGTGGCAGGGGAATGGGGGTGTTGGGAGGGATGGGAACAGCAGGAGAGTGGGGGGTGTTGGGAGGGATGGGAACAGCAGGGGAATGGGCGGTGTTGGGAGGGATGGGAACAGCAGGAGAGTGGGGGGTGTTGGGAGGGATGGGAACAGCAGGGGAATGGGCGGTGTTGGGAGGGATGGGAACAGCAGGGGAATGGGCGGTGTTGGGAGGGATGGGAACAGCAGGGGAATGGGCGGTGTTGGGAGGGATGGGAACAGCAGGGGAATGGGCGGTGTTGGGAGGGATGGGAACAGCAGGGGAATGGGCGGTGTTGGGAGGGATGGGAACAGCAGGGGAATGGGGGGTTTGGGAGGGATGGGAACAGCAGGGTACTGGGGGGGTGTTGGCAGGGTTGGGAACAGCCAGGGAGTGGGGGAATTGTTGGAGGGGTGGGAGCGATGGGGGTTGGGGTGGGCAGGGGATGGGGGGGGGGCGGTTGCAGGAAAGTAGAGTTTTAATATGTCATCCATGATTTTATTGAGCGGTGGGGCCTCCTGTATTTTTAAGATGCTCGTTAAATACAGCTTGTTGTTGAAAGTGTTGATTACCATTTGTGGGTTTACAAATTTCTGTTGGTTTCTTTCATTGCCCTGCCCATGAAACAGAAACACATGCTGAAAGAGGGCAAAGGTCGGATGTTGCAAGCCATCACCCCCAAACAGAGTCCCAGCAACAGCCCTGCCCGGGAACGTTCGCCCTCACCCACCTTCCGATGGCCGTTCTCCAAGACCTCGCCACCCTGCTCGCCAAAACCAGAGACGGACGCAGCTGGCTACGACATCAGCGACGACGATTCGGAGTAAAGGTCACGCTCTTTATCTGCTGGAGTCTTTTTTCACCCCCCCCCCCCCTCCCCAACACCCGTCCCCTCTAATTCCATCTATCGATGGCCTGTGACCCACACGGACTGCAGGCTCGAGGCAAGTATCACTCTCTCACACACACAAACCGAGAAGGAGTTCAAACAAACGGGGTCAAGTTGGACTTTGGAATTAAAACATTAAAAACAAATAATTTTCCACAGGGAAACTGCTCGAACGATGTAAACTGGTTTTTCTTTTAGCAAATTAAACTAATTTAAAAGAAACAATTTGAAAAGATCACAGGGGAAACTGGCTTTCTTTTATATTTAAGGCCTTGTATTGTATCTAAGTGCTGTCGGGACTTGCGCATCAAAGCTTAATGTGTATTCTTGCGTTTAAGGCTAGAAATGTACACCACCCACCCCAATTCCGTGACTGAGAGTTGGGGAGGGGGGTCTTGTATCCACCCTCGGGCTCCCTCTCTCTTCCGTCTCCATCCATTTGAATGGCTTTCCCAGTGATGGAGGAGTTGGAACATGCCCGTTATCTGTAGCTGCCTTACTGGCTTCTGCAACTCCACCTGTTTCCAACTCCTCTGTGTCTTCTGTCCAGTCTCGCTATGTTGGCTCAGAGAGCTCGTCAGCCCCTGCTGCTGAGAGTAACACCAGGGGTGGCTGGGGGTGAGGGGGTGCCAGTGACACACTGGAGGACACGAGACTGAACTGGGGGTGCTGGCTATACCATTGACACCACCTGCTGCTTCGCTTAGAGGGCAGGGATTTCTGTCAAGCCCCCTTCCCACCCCCGTATGAGACCGGTGTGGTCCCCTTCCCTTGTGGTTTTTTTAGTGCTGGCCTTGGCCGTGGGTATAGAATGACTGTAATTGACCAGTGAGAGAGTGGAGTTCTGGGGTACTGGGCCAAGACTGAGCTCCCAATGGGTTAAAAGGTCTGAAAGAACTGGGAGCTGCATCTGCCCTTCCTGTTTCACACACAGCTTCCACTGTTCAGCACGGCAGCCAGTCACTGGGGAAGTCTTGTGCTGTAACACACTTTCACCCACAGGTTTCTCAGGCACTTGACCGTTTTCACTTTTGGGTCACGTTGGTGTATAATCCATCCCTTTTTGCACTTGGACAGCTTGGGGTGGAGCCCAGACTGGATTTCACTTGTACTGCACCACTTGAACAGAGAGATCATATTCTATTTCATGACTGTGCCGATCAGAGCCCATTAGGTTGAGGACTGAATCGAAATGACCTTGGGAATCCCATTGGTGTGTGTGATGTACATCTCTGCACACTTGGTCCGAGGTGTATGTATTTCGTCTACATATTATGTACATTGGATGCAAACCTATGCATGTTTGCAGGTGAATCCTATGTTTGCATTTAGATTGCTATCTGACCGGCCTCTGCTCTGTACTCCTCCAGTCCACTTGAGGAAGTTAACTGAAGAGGGGAGAATGAACTAAGTGAGGAAAGCCGTCCTGTAAATGCACAGCAGGCTCACCTAGTGCCTGAAAAAGAAAAATCAGGGTAGTGTTTGGGGCAACAGCCCCTTCGTTAGAACTGACCACGTTTAACCAAAACTTTTGAGCTGTCCAAGGTACAGCTTCTTGCAAGTTCTCCTTCAGCTTTTTTTCTTAAATAAAAAAAACACTTTGCCGGCGGTACAAATGATTACTGAACATCACAAATGTTCCAAACTAGCAAACTGAGGGCATAGCAGTCATGAGCACTGTTCACTCACAGGGTGTCGTTGGAAAGAGCAACATTCATTGCTCGTCCTTTAATGAGTTCTTGCTCCTCCACCGTTAGCTATCACCAGCGTCTATCCTGACCCTTTTCTATTTCCTATCTAAGTGTTGGCTCTCACCCCTATGAAGTGCCCTGGGACATTTTATTATATCCACAAATAAGTGTGTCAGGTTCCACGTATATGTTGATGGCACCCAGCTCTACCTCACCACCTCTTCTCGCGGCCCCCTCCACCGTCTCAATTTTCAGTCGACTTGTCCGACATCCACTGCAGAACAAACATTTTCTCCGACTAAATATTGACACCACCAAAGCCACTGTGTCTGATCTCTAATGCAAACTTATTCTCTTGCTGCCAACTTCATCCCTGGCCACTGGCTGGGACTGTTTGCAACCTTAACGCCTGACCCCCAACGTGAGCTACGTACCACGTCCCTGCTCCATCAATCAGATCTCCTATTTTTAACCTTACTCCCAATGAAGCGACAGCTCAATTTTAAAATTCTCATCCCTGTTTT
The DNA here is from genome assembly GCF_047496885.1 of Scyliorhinus torazame. Taxonomy (NCBI): domain Eukaryota; kingdom Metazoa; phylum Chordata; class Chondrichthyes; order Carcharhiniformes; family Scyliorhinidae; genus Scyliorhinus; species Scyliorhinus torazame. The sequence continues at coordinate 26,848 of NW_027309476.1, read as the reverse complement.
CAAATCCCTCCCTATCTGTGTAATCCCCTCCAGCCCCACGAGCCTCTGACACCGCTGCGTTCCCAGAATTCTGGCCTCTTGAACATCTCCAATTCCTAACCCCCCCCCCCCCCCCCCCCCCCCCCCCCTCCACCACTGGTGGCCGTGCCTTCAGCTTCCTGGCCTAAGCTCCAGAATTCCCTCTCTCAACATCTCCGCCTCTCTCTACCTCGCTCTTCTCCTTTACGATGCTCCCTCAAACCTACCTCTTTGACCAGGCTTTTGGTCATCTGTCCTAATATCTCTTTGGGTATCTCAGTGTCAAATTTTGCTTTGTGATGCTCCTGTGGGGCAGGACGTAAAGCAGGGATGGTGATAAAGGAGTCATAGATATTGGCCGAAAGGTACGCATTTATGAGTATGATTGGGTCAGGCTGCCGTTCGCTGACTAGTCTGTCGGGCAGCCCTTCCTACATTCACACAAGACCCCAGTTGTTAGTGAAATGGGCTGCGTTGGTCATTTGGCCATTTCAAAGGGCAGTTCAGAGTCCACCACGTGATGGAGGGTCTGGAGTCACATGCAGATCAGACCATGCAAGGACGGCAGATTTCCTTCCCTAAAGGACATTAGTGAACCAGATGGGTTTTTTTTTTAATGACAATCCAGTAGTTTCACCGTAGCTGAGGATGGCTTTTAATTCCAGATTTATTTAAATTTCCCAGCTGTTATGGTAGGACACAGAGCCATGTCCCTGGGTCATGAGGCCAGGCTTTGGGTTACTCGCCCAGTAACCTAACCACTGTGCTACAGCAGCCCTACTGACAGGACACAGGCAGCGCTTTACAGCCAGGAAGAGTTGGATTGTGAAGATTTGTTGTCCTGTCAGCTGAGCTTTGCCTGTTTATTTTTCGGAATTTTGTGTGTGTTACAATCTCTTTATTTAAAACTCAAATGAGACTTTTTAACATCCCTGTACTGTAAATGGGGTTAATTGAGAGCACTGTGTGACTGTTATTTTATTACATGCTGTACTGCGAATAGCAATGGGTTATGAATAGGCTGCACTGAAATTTGCACTTTGCTCTGTGTCATCTTTGTCTTGGGTTTCTGAAAGTGCTCGCTAACTAGTGCATGCATTTAAAAAGCATCTCTCGTGACCTGCGGATGTCCCAAAGCACTTTGCAGCTGCTGCTGGGGTGCTATGCGCTTGCTGTTGTAATGTCGGGAGACTGGGGAATGTTGCGAGCCCCTGTGGGATTCCCTGTGCCGCAGCCTCAGCCTGCCCGGTGATGCACTGGAACCAGCCTGCTGCATTTCACCCTTGGGAGAAGTGGGTGAGAAACAGAAGACGAGAGCAGTAGCTGCCGGGTCTCGTCTTGCAGTTGAATTGAGGGTTGGGTTTGGGGGGTGGGGGGGGGGGGGGGGGGGTGCAGGGGGTTTAACAGCAGTGTGAGGGGCCTCAGCATGGTAAGAAAGGGAGGACGGGAAATGATAACCGCAGCTCATGGAGCAAAATGAGAAGGACCCCAATCATCTCCCCCGTACCCCTGATCTGTGACATGTCTCAATGCAGGAGGTCTGGTAGCAATAGACTCCCAACCTGCAGGCAATCGGCTCACTCACTAAAACCTGGCCATTAGCCGGGTCTCGCTGATCCTTGATCATCCCCCCCCCCCCTTCACATTACACGGGAGGGCATGGATCGAAACTGGCCAGAGCTGTCTCTCACTATTACAGTGAAATAAGGAATCCTGAACTGTACAAACCTTCGCTCAACCGTTGCGTAGCCGGTGGAGGTGAATTTCTCGCCTGGTATTTGTGGAAAGAATCTGTGTGTTATTTATGCAATGAGTCTGTTCCTGTGGGGCAATCTTTGTGAATCGTCTAAATTTAAACATTTTTAAAAAAAGACTTGATCTCTAGGTGCGGGGCTGGTGGGCGGGAGAGGTTAAATTTAAAGCAGTTGAAGTGCAAGGTGCTAAGTGTAAGTTTGGTTCTGAACTGAGATTTTTATTCAACTTGCATGTTGTCAATAAGTGGATTCTGTGCTGATGTTTCAAATCAACCTACAGCTGTCAAACAGTGGGAAATTGTCTGATTAAACTGCATTAAAATAACCCTCTGCCTTGTGTCCCTTTTCTCTTCTGTCAAATCGTTGTGTTATTTTTCAATGGTATTTGCTTGAGTTACAGGTTCCTTGGGCGCTTTGCTAACGGCTCTTCAGGGTCCAAGCCTGTCCCAACCAACTCTTTCCCCCCACCCCCAAGTCTGGAGGAACTGGGATGGGGGAGTTTTATAAAAAATCATCTTCATTGTCACAAGTAGGCTTACATTAACACTGCAATGAAGTTACTGCGAAAATCTCCGAGTCGCCACATTCCGGCGCCTGTTTGGGTACACAGAGGGAGAATTCAGATTGCCCAAATTTCCTAACAGCACGTCTTTGGGGATGTGGGAGGTAGCCGGAGGAAACCCACGCAGACACGGGGAGAATGTGCAGACCCCGCACAGACAGTGACCCAAGCCGGGAACCGAACCTGGAACCCTGGAGCTGTGAGGCAACAGTACTACCCACTGTGCTACCATGGTTGTCCTACAAGGGGCAGTAGAGTAGCATGGGCCAACGTTCTTTGACATTCAGATGAATGAGAGGTGATAACATTGCAACATAAAATGCTTGACAGGGTTTGGCAGAGTGGATGCCGAGAGGCTGTAAGATTCTATGATGACATTTGAGGATGGTTCAGGGATTACACTGACCACGACACGAAGAGCAAAGCAGTTCAGCACTCACTTAGTATTGGGGACTGCCAGGATAGATTATGCGCTCAAATCTAAAGAGCTGGGTTTGAACCTCTGACTTGGGTGTGAGGGTGTGCTACACTTTTAAAGGAACTTCATGTAAAATTGTACATTTTAATTCAAGTTTTTTGGAGGGGTTCAATTTGAGGTTATCAGTGCCCCCAGCGTTTACAGATTACAGCGTTGTCCTACATCCCCAGGTGAAGGGGTGACCTGGTTGCTGCTATTTTCTGGTGTTTGAGAACCTCTCTTCTCCTGTTTGGGTTGGGCTGTGTCCAATGCTCTGTAACCTGGTCGATCATCCTTCTTCCTGTAGGACGCTTGTGTCAGCACTCCAACAAAGAACATCTCTATAATTAGCAGCTGGTTGTTCATGACTGTGAAGGAATAGAAGGTTCTGGAATTACCATCCATGCAAAGCAACGAAACAGTTTCGAGATAAGGTGATGAAGAATAGAAGTCAGCTATTCAGTCCCTCAACTGTCCCACCAATTCAGTTGGATCATGGCTGATCTGTATCTCAACGGTAGCATTGCGGATAGCACAATTGCTTCACAGCTCCAGGGTCCCAGGTTCGATTCCGGCTTGGGTCACTGTCTGTGCGGAGTCTGCACATCCTCCCCGTGTGTGCGTGGGTTTCCTCCGGGTGCTCCGGTTCCTCCCACAGTCCAAAGATGTGCAGGTTAGGTGGATTGGCCATGATAAATTGCCCTTAGTGTCCAAAATTGCCCTTAGTGTTAGGTGGGGTTACTGGGTTATGGGGATAGGGTGGAGATGTTGACCTTGGGTAGGGTGCTCTTTCCAAGAGCCGGTACAGACTCGATGGGCCGAATGGCCTCCTTCAGCACTGTAAATTCTATGATAATCTACCCCTCTTGGTTCCTCCAATCTCAGTTTTGTCCATTGACTTCCAATAACTATGGGAAAGAGAATTTCAGATTTCCACCGATTCATGTGAGGAAATACTTCCTGATATCACCACTCTAAATTTAAATTTTTTAATTCCTCTACCAGAGGAAACAGTTTCTATTTGTCCATCCAATTAACTTCTCAAATCAACTTTTAACAACCTCAATTCCAACATCCTTATTCCTGAACTCAGAATTTGACTCCGTGCAGTGTGTCATTCCAGTGGGCTGGTTTAGCACACTGGGCTAAACAGCTGGCTTGTAATGCAGAACAAGGAGGCAGCGTGGGTTCAATTCCCGTACCGGCCTCCCCGAACAGGCGCCAGAATGTGGTGACTAGGGGCTTTTCACATTAACTTAATTGAAGCCTACTTATGACAAGCTATTATTATTATTATTATTATTGAATCGCCGCAGCATTTCCTCCCAGGGCAATATTCCTGAAGTGAGATTGGCTGGGCCAGCATTTGAACAATAAAAATGAAATGAAAATCGCTTATTGTCACAAGTAGGCTTCAATGAAGTTACAGTGAAAAGCCCCTAGTCGCCACATTCCGGCGCCTGTTCGGGGAGGCTGGTACGGGAATTTGTTGCCCATCCGTAATTGCCCTTGGATCGAGTGGATCGCTCGGCCATTTCAGAAGATAGTTAAGAGTCAACCACTTCCCTGTGGGTCTGGAGTCACATGCAGGCCAGACCAGATAAGGGCAGCAGATTTCCTTCCCTAAAGGGGCATTAGTGAACCAGATGGGTTTTTACAACAATCGATGTCATGGTCACCATTACGCAGATGGGCTTTATATTCAAGATTTATTTGTGCTGCGGTGTTGGGATTTGAACCCATATCCCCAGAGCATTAGCCTGAATCTCCAGATTACTGGGGCAATGACATTACCACCAGGTGACAGGCCAGCGTGGCTTGTGCAGGGTAAATAATTTTCAGTTCCATATCTCATTAATCATGAGGAAAATGCCAGCGTGGTGAAATGATTCCTGGATTCGTGGAGAGAAACTATTTTCTCTGCCAGGAGGGTTGAGAAGGTTAAAGAGCCAGGATATTTAGGCATGATAGCAGCAAGCATTTCTCCACATCGGTTAGTGGAATATTCTTCAATTGTCTCCCCCCCAAGCCTTGGGAAAGGGGGGCGGGGGGGAGGTTGTCAACTGAACATTTCTGTACCATTTGTTGCTATTTAAGTGTTACGGAACTAAGCTGAGTTACTGGACTGAAGATAGGTCAGCCATGATCCAATCTAATGGTTTCTTCCTGTTTCTAACACACTGTCTATTGAGGGTCAGTCAATAAAGTGGACTGTTTAATGTGCAGAACTGCAGGGACAGGATACCCCAAGCTTGAGCCCTGACCTCTGCTTGGCTAACTTGTTTTCAATGGGGACGGGGGCTGTGATTTGTCTCCTAACCCCCAGGTTGAGGTTTTTGGCATGCATGCATATGGGGTGGGAATCAGCCAGTATTCTTCTGAATATTGAGCGGGGACCAAGGGTATGGTGGATTCAAGATTGCGTCCGTAGGGCTCGAAGGTTCAGCCAAAGCATAGAGCTTTACTTCGAGTAAGGATTTTCAAACTCGAGGTCGTGACCCGTGGGTGGGTGGGCGTTGGGAGGGTCGCAGAGCAATCGTTCCTGCGGTGGTCCCAATCGCGAGAGAAGTTCCGAACACCCGCTACTGGCTTTTACATGGCGAATTGCTGCTGCCTTTGTGATGGAGATGCAGGTTAGGCTGAATTCTTCTGGCCAGAAGCTGTAGCAGAGAGTAGTTCACGTGATCTGCACTTTGAATTGATGTGAAGCAGCATGTACCTTTGGCGTCAAAGCTGGGAGTGGAGTTGCTTCAATTTTGCAACTGAGGGCAAGCAAGGCAAGCGAACTGTGAAGATCAATGGGGGTTTTTTTTTTAAAGTAAGGAATGGCCAGAGACTCAAATGGGCAGTTTACTCATTGGAGAGGATCTCACAACAGAATCTGCTGGAGAGCGCTGCCCAGGAGAGTCCAGCGCAGGACAGAGCAGTTGTAGTGTTAGAGCTCCAAGACCTCTGGTTAAAGACCTGAAAAAATAAACTTAACTCGGAATAAAGGAGTATAAAGATGATTTCTTGAGGCATGGTTTTGTCCGTTGTGGCGATGCAAATAAGGAGGCAAAGGCCATGTGTGTTATGTGCTGGGAAGTACTGGCAAATAAGAGAAGTTTCAGAATTTGAAAGAGAGGTAGTATGTGAAAAATCTATTTAGAGGGTGAGACCCCAGAGTCAGTTACTAACTTGAGCTGACTCCAAATTAAAAGACTACACTGCTGTTGCTGACCTGTGATACCACATTAAAAATGTACCAAAAGCTACAAGGATGTCAGCATTCTGGTGTAGCAACTCCCAGGAGTATCCAGTGCTGAGTACAAGCATTTAAATTGAGATTTATTTAGTGTCCCGTATACCGAGGTACAGTGAAAAGTATTGTTCTGTGTGCAGATCAGCAGATCGTTCCATACATGAAAAGGACATTTTTAGTTAGGGCATTATGATCAGCTCAGGCTTGGAGGGTCGATGTGGACGTGCTGAATTTCCTTAGTTTCCTGAGGAAGTATAGGCGCTGTTGTGCTTTCCTGGTCATAGCTTCGACGTGGGTGGACCAGGACAGATTGTTGGTGATGTGCACCCCTAGGAATTTGAAGCTGTCAACCATCTCCACCTCGGCACCATTGATGCAGACACGGGTGTGTACAACACCTCGCTTCCTGAAGTCCATGATTTTCGATGCTATAGCCCTTCACGATGACCTACGTTTGTGAGGTTGGATTTTTTGTTTTCATAAAGCTGAAGACAGCACAAAGAAACTGGCTGAAGTCTGCACCTGTTTCACGCATTGCCCTCTGCTCCTTTCAACTGGATTTCAGTGAGATTGTGAGGACAAAGCATGCTCCCCTTTCTCAATAAAAAGGTAAGTGAACATGATGTGTGTCACAAAGGTCGGCCGGCATGGGTCCTGAAGGTGTGCCAGTTGCCAAAAGCGGTTCCCGGGAAAAAAGTTTGAAAAACACTGAACACTACAGGCTCTGATGTTAGATTGTCCGTTTACTTGCGCAAATGGTCAATGACATCATCATCTCCGATGACGTCACGCAATCGTTCTGTTAAAGTGCCCCTGACCAGCTTCGAGGCTGCTTTGTAACATTAACAATCAGTGAGCAACACGAACAATCAATCAACAACACTCAGTACATCAGACATTCCGGAGGCCGTCATTCTCTGTGTGGCTGTCGGCAAACCTCCAGCGTCTGCTTTTTAGTGCTTGCTGCAACTTCTGGTGTCTTTGGCTTGGTGTGAGCCTCGGCAGTGGTTATCTTAACTGGAGTTGACGTAGTGATCTCAGGTTGACTTGGTGTTGGATTCGCAATTGAGCGGTTCTCTCAAATTTGTTTGGTTAGTGTCAGGGAAGTCCAGGTCATCTCTTGGCACAGCTGGATTTGGATTCTATGCCGGTTCTTCCTCTGGTGGATTGGTTCTTGTTGGCAAACGTTGATCGGCATGTCTTCTCCATATTACATATCATAGAATTTACAGTGCAGGACGAGGCCATTTGGCCCATTGAGTCTGCACCGGCCCTTGGAAAGAGCATCCAATCTAAGCCCACACCTCCACCCTATCCCCGTAACCCAGCAACCCCACCTAACGTGAGCAGCACGGTAGCACAAGTGGTAGCACACTGTGGCTTCACAGCGCCAGGGTCCCAGGTTCGATTCCTCGCTGGGTCACTGTCTGTGCGGAGTCTGCACGTTCTCGCCGTGTCTGCGTGGGTTTCCTCCGGGTGCTCCGGTTTCCTCCCACAGTCCAAAATGTGCAGGTTAGGTGGATTGGCCGTGATAAATTGCCCTTCGTGACCGAAAAGGTTAGGAGGGGTTATTGGGTTACAGGGATAGGGTGGAAGTGAGGGCTTAAGTGGGTCGGTGCAGACTCGATGGGCCGAATGGCCTGTTTGCAAAAGGGGCTTTTCACAGTAACTTCATTGTAGCCTACTTGTGACAATAAGCGATCATTATATTTATTCTGCACTATGTTCTATGTTCTAGTGTAGGGGTTTTGTACAGTGGGTTTGTATGGTGTCGGAGACGGGTTTGTCTGTGCTAAGATGGTGGCAGGAATCCACTTTTCACTTGTGGTATAATTTCTCGCAAGAACCTCTTGACCCTGGTGAAAAACACAACATTTTGCCTTGTTCTCCCACCGTGTGACCTGATCCTGCTGCTTTCTCTCCACAATTTCTTTTGTCTTGGGTGGTTTTAGCAAATCGAATGCTGTGTGTGGTTGACGTTTAACCATTGGCTACCACTGGAGAAAGTTGGGTTGTCGATTGTGCAGTTTTCCTGTACGAGAGCAGGAATTGACTCAAACATTTAGTCAATGAACCTTGTTCTCTGGTTAACTTTAGCAACTGTTTCATCCTCTGTACAGAACATCTGCCAGCCTATTAGTGGCTGGGTAATGAGGAGCGGACCAGCTGTGTTGAATTCCGTTCTCCTTCAAGTAATTTATGAACTCTTGAGATATGAACTGCGGCCCATTATCACTCGCCAGTTGTTCAGGCTAACCAAATCTGCTGAAGATTTCACCCAATCTCTCAACTATTTCTCCGATGACGTTATCTTCATGATGGCAACTTCAGGTCATTTTGAGTGAGTGTCGAGTACAATGAGAAGCGTGCGCTGGTGTAATCACCATGTATCGTTGCCAGGCCTCTTCTGGCCATTCCCACAGGTGCAACAGGGCTAATGGCGGCAGTTGCCGCACTTGTGCTCGAGCCGAATACGTTCCCAACTTAACAATTTTGGCATCTAGCCACAACCACCAAAAATAAAACCCTTGATCTCCTTCAACCTTACAATACCACAGTGGCCTTTGTGTCATTGGATTAATCGACATTTTCTTAATGATGGTGAAATGATGACTTTCTTTCCCCAGAGGAGACAATTCGTAGTATTCCTACAGAGGCACAAGGAGGTCGTTCAACCCATCGGGTCTGCACCAACTCTGCCCCCCCGCCCCATAACCCCACCTAACCTTTGGACACTAAGGGCAATTTATCACGACCAATCCACCTAACCTGCACACCTTTGGACTGTGGGAGGAAACCCACAGAGACTCGGGGAGAAAGTGCAAACTCCACGCAGTCATCCAAGATTGGAATTGAACCGGTCCCTGGCTCTGTGAGTCAGCAACCCCTTGCCTCCATGCCACCTCAAGACAGCCTGCTTCTACGGGTAACTCAAGTCTTTGGGGAGTCTTGTCTTGAAGCACCATGTTCGTAGCCTCTGACAGTACTGGATCACTTCTAGTACACTTCGCCTATTCTGCGGTTACGTTTTTCCTAAATCTATGCCCCCTTGTTATTGATCCCTCAACTAAGGGGAACAGCCTCTACCCATCTACCCTATCTATGTCCTTCATAATGTTGTACACCTAAGGGCGGCACAGTGGTTAGCACTGCTGCATACTTGTGACAGTAATAAAGATTATTATTATAGATGTACAGGGTAGGTGGATTGGCCACGCTAAATTGGAAAACAATAATTGGGTACTTTTAAATTTTGTACACCTCAATCAAGTCCCCTTTAACCTTCTCTGTTACAAGAAAACAACCCCAGGCAGTGTTTGACCAGTCTTTTTAGGGAAGCTACAAACTGTGTGAATGATTCACCTTCATCTTTGTTGAGCTTATGAAACCTGAACTTTTCTGCAATGACTAAAGGTTGGTTATGATGAATAGTGACCCGGCAAAATGTCCACTATTTCTTCAGATGGTTTTGCGCCTGGTTTTTCCGGCTGTACCAGACTCCTAAGGCAGTTAAATGTGTGCTTTAAAAGAGGAGAGGTTTAGGGAGGAAATTTTAGAGTTCAAGACCCTGGCAGCAGAAGGCACAGCTGCCAATGCTGGAGTGATGAAAATCGGGAGTGTGCGAGAGGGGTGCAGAGATCTTTGAGGGTTGGGGGGCTGGAGGAGGTCATAGAGACAGGCCGAGACCATGGAAAGATCTGAAAACGAGGAGAATGTTTCAATGGAAGCATTGCCGTTGCGAAAGGCAGCTTAGGTCAGTGAGTCATGGGGCGTGATGGGGGAATGGGACTGGGTGTCAATTTGTTTACTGGCAGCAGAGTATTAATCAGCTGAAGTTTATGGAAGGGGGGGGGCGAGGGGAAATGATGTCCTGGCCAAGAGTACACTAGCTCACTACTCGTATCATCCACCCTGCCCCCACAAGGCCTACTACTCTCCAGGGTAGTTGCGCTATACCAGGTTGAAGTACTTACGTTGGCCTCTGGTCCTTGCAGAGTATGGAGGAGCACAACGGATGTTCCCAGCCCCAGCCAGCGTTCCAATGATTGAATTCTGCAGCGAGGACAGGATCAGGATTGCCTGAGAAATGCAAGAAAGGAAAAGAGTGTGAGAAAGGATTGGGAGATAGTGAATCTCTTGGAAGGAGCAGATAGATTTTGATTAAAGTTTGACCCATGTCATTGGGAAGAGTTCCCCTGCTATTCTTCGAATTGTGGCGATGGTAATTTTTACATCTACTCGAGAGGTGAGCGTGGCTCCAGTTTAATGTCTCCCCCCAAAGATGGCACTTCCGGAAGTGCAGGTCTTCTCAGAATTGCATTGAGAGTGTTGGCCTGGATGATGGGTTCAAATCTCTGCAGTAGGGACTTGAAGCCACGACCTTTGAGCTTGGAGACCACAGTGCTAGCCACCTAGAATTTAGTCAACCTAAAGCTCAGGAATAGGCCATTCCTTTGACCGCAGTGTTTATCCAACTTCCCCTCAAACCCATCACCGTCTCCATCATGGGTAGGCGACTTGAGGCAATGGGTGCTCCAAGCTATTGGCACCAACCTGATCCACACTGGCTGTCCCGCAGATGTGACACAGCCAGCTCCCGAAGGAGTCCGAGTTGCTGTGGCAACGTACACTTTTACAGCATGTTGCACCCTGGAGCTATGGATCGAGATGGTCAAGGCTGCAATTTCTTTCCATTCCATGGCTGACCAGGAATCTCTCCCAGGAACCTGCCCCTGGTGTGTGCTGGAAGGGTTTGCAGGTTGATACTCGACCTGTTTTGGCCACACTACAAAGGTACCTTCCTTAGTCATCAAGTCCTGGAATGGGACTTGAACCTGGAGCTTCTACCCCAGAGTGCACTGCACGGACGCCACCCACTGTGCTACAAGACCTTCCTTGCTCCCATACTATCCACCTCATTTACTCCCTGGGGTAGTGAGTTCCACTTTCTCACCACTCTTTGGGCAAAGACGTTTCTCCTGAATTACTTGTAACTAACTCATTTTTATTTTAGACTGCACGATGCATCGTAAGCTAAAGATAAAGTCACCATAGTCCCAGGTGACCGTAGGCTGCTTTGCCCTTTGAGGGGAGAGAGCTGACTGGTGGTGATTTAAGCTGAGGGTCACCACATCTCAGGTGAGGGGCGAGGTTGAGACCTTCATGATTAATCCCATAAGCCTTTATGGGAATTGAAGCCGCGTTGCTGGCCCCGCTCTGCATCATGGGTCAGCTGTCCAGCCTAGTGAACTAAACTGGCCCTGCATGATACATGGTAAAACACGAGACACTGTGTTGTCTAACTGAATTCCAAGGTTAACATGACCTATCTACTTTTCGATGGAGGTCACATGATGCAATGAGTAGTCTATCCCGAGGGTTTTGTTTGCTTTTTTATGGCACTATCAATTTGTATCACTACTTTTGTGTATCCGTGCTCCCATATCCCTCTACTCCTCCCATATCCCACTATTCCTCCCATATCCCTCTACTCCTCCCTTATCCCTCTACTCCTCACACATCCCTCTACTCCTCCCTTATCCCTCTACTCCTCACACATCCCTCTACTCCTCCCATATTCCTCTACTCCCACATCCCTCTACTCCTCACATATCCCACTATTCCTCCCATATCCCTCTATTCCTCCCATATCCCTCTATTCCTCCCATATCCCCCTACTCCTCCCATATCCCTCTACTCCTCCCATATCACTCTACTCCTCCCGTATCTCTCTACTCCTCCCGTATCCCTCTACTCCTCCCGTATCCCTCTACTCCTCCCGTATCCCTCTACTCCTCACACATCCCTCTACTCCTCCCATATCCCTCTACTCCTCCCATATCCCTCTACTCCTCCCATATCACTCTACTCCTCCCACATCTCTCTACTCCTCCTATATCTCTCTACTCCTCCCATATCCTTCTACTCCTCCCATATCCCTCTACTCCACCCACATCCCTCTACTCCACCCACATCCCTCTACTCCTCCCATATCCCTCTACTCCTCCCATATCCCTCTACTCCTCCCACATCCCTCTACTCCTCCCACATCCCTCCACTCCTCCCATATCCCTCTACTCCTCCCATATCCCTCGACTCCTCACATATCCCCCTACTCCTCCCATATCCCTCTACTCCCATATCCCTCTACTCCCATATCCCTCTACTCCCATATCCCTCTACTCCCATATCCCTCTACTCCTCACATATCCCTCTACTACTCCCATATCCCTCTGCTCCTCATATATCCCTCTACGCCTCCCATATCCCTCTACTCCCAAATCCCTCTACTCCGCCCATATCCGTCTTCTCCTCCCATATCCCTATACTCCCATATCCCTCTACACCCATATCCCTCTACTCCTCCCATATCCCTCTACTCCTCACATATCCCTCTACTCCCATATCCCTCTACTCCCATATCCCTCTACTCCTCACATATCCCTCTACTCCTCACATATCCCTCTACTCCTCCCATATCCCTCTACTCCCATATCCCTCTACTCCCATATCCCTCTACTCCTCACATAGCCCTCTACTCCCATATCCCTCTACTCCCATATCCCTCTACTCCTCCCACATCCCTCTATTCCTCCCACATCCCTCTACTCCTCCCACATCCCTCTACTCCCATATCCCTCTACTCCTCCCATATCCCTCTACTCCCATATCCCTCTACTCCTCCCATATCCCTCTACTCCCATATCCCTCTACTCCTCCCATATCTCTCTACTCCCATATCCCTCTACTCCCATACCCCTCTACTCCTCACATATCCCTCTACTCCTCACATATCCCTCTACTCCCATATCCCTCTACTCCCATATCCCTCTACTCCCATATCCCTCTACTCCTCACATATCCCTCTACTCCCATATCCCTCTATTCCCATATCCCTCTACTCCTCACATATCCCTCTACTACTCCCATATCCCTTTACGCCTCCCATATCCCTCTACGCCTCCCATATCACTCTACTCCCATATCCCTCTACTCTTCCCATATCCCTCTACTCTTCCCATATCCCTCTACTTTTCCCATATCCGTCTTCTCCTCCCATATCCCTATACTCCCATATCCCTCTACTCCCATATCCCTCTACTCCTCACATATCCCTCTACTCCTCACATATCCCTCTACTCCTCACATATCCCTCTACTCCTCCCATATCCCTCTACTCCTCACATCCCGCTACTCCCATATCCCTCTACTCCCATATCCCTCTACTCACATATCCCTCTACTCCTCCCATATCCCTCTACTCCCATATCCCTCTACTCCTCACATATCCCTCTAATCCTCCCATATCCCTCTACGCCTCCCATATCTCTCTACTCCTCCCACATCCCTCTATTCCTCCCACATCCCTCTACTCCTCCCATATCCCTCTACTCCCATATCCCTCTACTCCCATATCCCTCTACTCCCATATCCCTCTACTCCTCACATATCCCTCTACTCCCATATCCCTCTACTCCCATATCCCGCTACTCCTCCCATATCCCTCTACTCCCATATCCCTCTACTCCCATACCCCACTACTCCCATATCCCTCTACTCCCATATCCCTCTACTCCTCCCATATCCCTCTACTCCTCCCACATCCCTCTACTTCTCCCACATCCCTCCACTCCTCCCATATCCCTCTACTCCTCCCATATCCCTCGACTCCTCACATATCCCCTACTCCTCCCATATCCCTCTACTCCCATATCCCTCTACTCCCATATCCCTCTACTCCCATATCCCTCTACTCCCATATCCCTCTACTCCTCACATATCCCTCTACTACTCCCATATCCCTCTGCTCCTCATATATCCCTCTACGCCTCCCATATCCCTCTACTCCCATATCCCTCTACTCCTCCCATATCCGTCTTCTCCTCCCATATCCCTATACTCCCATATCCCTCTACACCCATATCCCTCTACTCCTCCCATATCCCTCTACTCCTCACATATCCCGCTACTCCCATATCCCTCTACTCCCATATCCCTCTACTCCTCACATATCCCTCTACTCCTCACATATCCCTCTACTCCTCCCATATCCCTCTACTCCCATATCCCTCTACTCCCATATCCCTCTACTCCTCACATAGCCCTCTACTCCCATATCCCTCTACTCCCATATCCCTCTACTCCTCCCACATCCCTCTATTCCTCCCACATCCCTCTACTCCTCCCACATCCCTCTACTCCCATATCCCTCTACTCCTCCCATATCCCTCTACTCCCATATCCCTCTACTCCTCCCATATCCCTCTCCTCCCATATCCCTCTACTCCTCCCATATCTCTCTACTCCCATATCCCTCTACTCCCATACCCCTCTACTCCTCACATATCCCTCTACTCCTCACATATCCCTCTACTCCCATATCCCTCTACTCCCATATCCCTCTACTCCCATATCCCTCTACTCCTCACATATCCCTCTACTCCCATATCCCTCTATTCCCATATCCCTCTACTCCTCACATATCCCTCTACTACTCCCATATCCCTTTACGCCTCCCATATCCCTCTACGCCTCCCATATCACTCTACTCCCATATCCCTCTACTCTTCCCATATCCCTCTACTTTTCCCATATCCCTCTACTCCTCCCATATCCGTCTTCTCCTCCCATATCCCTATACTCCCATATCCCTCTACTCCCATATCCCTCTACTCCTCACATATCCCTCTACTCCTCACATATCCCTCTACTCCTCACATATCCCTCTACTCCTCCCATATCCCTCTACTGCTCACATCCCGCTACTCCCATATCCCTCTACTCCCATATCCCTCTACTCACATATCCCTCTTCTCCTCCCATATCCCTCTACTCCCATATCCCTCTACTCCTCACATATCCCTCTAATCCTCCCATATCCCTCTACGCCTCCCATATCTCTCTACTCCTCCCACATCCCTCTATTACTCCCACATCCCTCTACTCCTCCCATATCTCTCTACTCCCATATGTCTCTACTCCTCCCACATCCCTCTACTCCTCCCACATCCCTCTACTCCTCCCACATCCCTCTATTCCTCCCACATCCCTCTACTCCTCCCATATCCCTCTACTCCCATATCCCTCTACTCCCATATCCCTCTACTCCCATATCCCTCTACTCCTCACATATCCCTCTACTCCCATATCCCTCTACTCCCATATCCCGCTACTCCTCCCATATCCCTCTACTCCCATATCCCTCTACTCCCATACCCCACTACTCCCATATCCCTCTACTCCCATATCCCTCTACTCCTCACATATCCCTCTACTCCCATATCCCTCTAGTCCCATATCCCTCTATTCCTCCCACATCCCTCTATTCCTCCCACATCCCTCTATTCCTCCCACATCCCTCTACTCCTCCCACATCCCTCTATTCCTCCCACATCCCTCTACTCCTCCCATATCCCCCTACTCCTCCCATATCCCTCTACTCCCATATCCCTCTATGCCTCCCATACCCCTCTACTCCCATATCCCTCTACTCCTCCCATATCCCCCCTACTCCCATATCCCTCTACTCCTCACATATCCCTCTACTCCTCCCATATCCCTCTACTCCTCCCATATCCCTCTACTCCTCCCATATCCCTCTACTCCTCCCAAATCCATCTACGCATCCCATATCCCTCTACTCCCATATCCCTCTACTCTTCACATATCCCTCTTCTCCTCACATATCCCTCTTCTCCTCACATATCCCTCTACTCCTCCCATATCCCTCTACTCCTCACATATCCCTCTACTCCCATATCCCTCTACTCCCATATCCCTCTACTCCCATATCCCTCTACTCCCATATCCCTCTACTCCTCACATATCCCTCTACTACTCCCATATCCCTCTACTCCTCTCATATCCCTCTACGCCTCCCATATCCCTCTACTCCCATATCCCTCTACTCCTCCCATATCCGTCTTCTCCTCCCATATCCCTATACTCCCATATCCCTCTACACCCATATCCCTCTACTCCTCCCATATCCCTCTACTCCTCACATATCCCGCTACTCCCATATCCCTCTACTCCCATATCCCTCTACTCCTCACATATCCCTCTACTCCTCACATATCCCTCTACTCCTCCCATATCCCTCTACTCCCATATCCCTCTACTCCCATATCCCTCTACTCCTCACATATCCCTCTACTCCCATATCCCTCTACTCCCATATCCCTCTACTCCTCCCACATCCCTCTATTCCTCCCACATCCCTCTACTCCTCCCACATCCCTCTACTCCCATATCCCTCTACTCCTCCCATATCCCTCTACTCCCATATCCCTCTACTCCTCCCATATCCCTCTACTCCTATATCCCTCTACTCCTCCCATATCTCTCTACTCCCATATCCCTCTACTCCCATACCCCTCTACTCCTCACATATCCCTCTACTCCTCACATATCCCTCTACTCCCATATCCCTCTACTCCCATATCCCTCTACTCCCATATCCCTCTACTCCTCACATATCCCTCTACTCCCATATCCCTCTATTCCCATATCCCTCTACTCCTCACATATCCCTCTACTACTCCCATATCCCTTTATGCCTCCCATATCCCTCTACGCCTCCCATATCCCTCTACTCTTCCCATATCCCTCTACTCTTCCCATATCCCTCTACTTTTCCCATATCCCTCTACTCCTCCCATATCCGTCTTCTCCTCCCATATCCCTATACTCCCATATCCCTCTACTCCCATATCCCTCTACTCCTCACATATCCCTCTACTCCTCACATATCCCTCTACTCCTCACATATCCCTCTACTCCTCCCATATCCCTCTACTCCTCACATCCCGCTACTCCCATATCCCTCTACTCCCATATCCCTCTACTCACATATCCCTCTACTCCTCCCATATCCCTCTACTTCCATATCCCTCTACTCCTCACATATCCCTCTACTCCTCCCATATCCCTCTACTCCTCCCATATCTCTCTACTCCTCCCACATCCCTCTATTCCTCCCACATCCCTCTACTCCTCCCATATCTCTCTACTCCCATATGTCTCTACTCCTCCCACATCCCTCTACTCCTCCCACATCCCTCTACTCCTCCCACATCCCTCTATTCCTCCCACATCCCTCTATTCCTCCCACATCCCTCTACTCCTCCCATATCCCTCTACTCCCAAATCCCTCTACTCCCATATCCCTCTACTCCCATATCCCTCTACTCCTCACATATCCCTCTACTCCCATATCCCTCTACTCCCATATCCCTCTACTCCCATATCCCGCTACTCCTCCCATATCCCTCTACTCCCATATCCCTCTACTCCCATACCCCACTACTCCCATATCCCTCTACTCCCATATCCCTCTACTCCTCACATATCCCTCTACTCCCATATCCCTCTACTCCCATATCCCTCTACTCCTCCCACATCCCTCTATTCCTCCCACATCCCTCTATTCCTCCCACATCCCTCTACTCCTCCCACATCCCTCTATTCCTCCCACATCCCTCTACTCCTCCCATATCCCCCTACTCCTCCCATATCCCTCTACTCCCATATCCCTCTACTCCTCCCATATCCCTCAACTCCTCCCATACCCCCCTACTCCCATATCCCTCTACTCCTCACATATCCCTCTACTCCTCCCATATCCCTCTACTCCTCCCATATCCCTCTACTCCTCCCATATCCCTCTACTCCTCACATATCCCTCTACTCCTCCCATATCGCTCTACTCCCATATCCCTCTACTCCCATATCCCTCTACTCCTCCCATATCCCTCTACTCCTCACATATCCCTCTACTCCTCCCATATCCCTCTACTCCTCACATATCCCTCTACTCCTCACATATCCCTCTACTCCCATTTCCCTCTACTCCTCACATATCCCCCACTCCCATATCCCTCTACTCCTCCCATATCCCTCTACTCCTCACATATCCCTCTTCTCCTACCATATCCCTCTACTCCTCACATATCCCTATACTCCTCCCATATCCCTCTACTCCTCCCATATCCCTCTACTCCTCCCATATCCCTCTACTCCTCCCACATCCCTCTACTCCTCCCACATCCCTCTATTCCTCCCACATCCCTCTATTCCTCCCACATCCCTCTACTCCTCCCACATCCCTCTATTCCTCCCACATCCCTCTACTCCTCCCATATCCCCCTACTCCTCCCATATCCCTCTACTCCCATATCCCTCTACTCCTCCCATATCCCTCTACTCCTCCCATATCCCTCTATGCCTCCCATACCCCTCTACTCCCATATCCCTCTACTCCTCCCGTACACCCCTACTCCCATATCCCTCTACTCCTCACATATCCCTCTACTCCTCCCATATCCCTCTACTCCTCCCATATCCCTCTACTCCTCCCATATCCCTCTACTCCTCCCAAATCCATCTACGCATCCCATATCCCTCTACTCCCATATCCCTCTACTCTTCACATATCCCTCTTCTCCTCACATATCCCTCTTCTCCTCACATATCCCTCTACTCCTCCCATATCCCTCTACTCCTCACATATCCCTCTACTCCCATATCCCTCTACTCCCATATCCCTCTACTCCCATATCCCTCTACTCCTCACATATCCCTCTACTACTCCCATATCCCTCTACTCCTCTCATATCCCTCTACGCCTCCCATATCCCTCTACTCCCATATCCCTCTACTCCTCCCATATCCGTCTTCTCCTCCCATATCCCTATACTCCCATATCCCTCTACACCCATATCCCTCTACTCCTCCCATATCCATCTACTCCTCACATATCCCGCTACTCCCATATCCCTCTACTCCCATATCCCTCTACTCCTCACATGTCCCTCTACTCCTCACATATCCCTCTACTCCTCCCATATCCCTCTACTCCCATATCCCTCTACTCCCATATCCCTCTACTCCCATATCCCTCTACTCCTCACATATCCCTCTACTCCCATATCCCTCTACTCCCATATCCCTCTACTCCTCCCACATCCCTCTATTCCTCCCACATCCCTCTACTCCTCCCATATCCCCCTACTCCTCCCATATCCCTCTACTCCCATATCCCTCTACTCCTCCCATATCCCTCTACTCCTCCCATATCCCTCTATGCCTCCCATACCCCTCTACTCCCATATCCCTCTACTCCTCCCATATCCCCCCTACTCCCATATCCCTCTACTCCTCACATATCCCTCTACTCCTCCCATATCCCTCTACTCCTCCCATATCCCTCTACTCCTCCCATATCCCTCTACTCCTCCCAAATCCATCTACGCATCCCATATCCCTCTACTCCCATATCCCTCTACTCTTCACATATCCCTCTTCTCCTCACATATCCCTCTTCTCCTCACATATCCCTCTTCTCCTCACATATCCCTCTACTCCTCCCATATCCCTCTACTCCTCACATATCCCTCTACTCCCATATCCCTCTACTCCCATATCCCTCTACTCCCATATCCCTCTACTCCTCACATATCCCTCTACTACTCCCATATCCCTCTACTCCTCTCATATCCCTCTACGCCTCCCATATCCCTCTACTCCCATATCCCTCTACTCCTCCCATATCCGTCTTCTCCTCCCATATCCCTATACTCCCATATCCCTCTACACCCATATCCCTCTACTCCTCCCATATCCCTCTACTCCTCACATATCCCGCTACTCCCATATCCCTCTACTCCCATATCCCTCTACTCCTCACATATCCCTCTACTCCTCACATATCCCTCTACTCCTCACATATCCCTCTACTCCTCACATATCCCTCTACTCCTCCCATATCCCTCTACTCCCATATCCCTCTACTCCTCACATATCCCTCTACTCCCATATCCCTCTACTCCCATATCCCTCTATTCCTCCCACATCCCTCTACTCCTCCCACATCCCTCTACTCCCATATCCCTCTACTCCTCCCATATCCCTCTACTCCCATATCCCTCTACTCCTCCCATATCCCTCTACTCCTATATCCCTCTACTCCTCCCATATCTCTCTACTCCCATATCCCTCTACTCCCATACCCCTCTACTCCTCACATATCCCTCTACTCCTCACATATCCCTCTACTCCCATATCCCTCTACTCCCATATCCCTCTACTCCCATATCCCTCTACTCCTCACATATCCCTCTACTCCCATATCCCTCTATTCCCATATCCCTCTACTCCTCACATATCCCTCTACTACTCCCATATCCCTTTATGTCTCCCATATCCCTCTACGCCTCCCATATCCCTCTACTCCCATATCCCTCTACTCTTTCCATATCCCTCTACTTTTCCCATATCCCTCTACTCCTCCCATATCCGTCTTCTCCTCCCATATCCCTATACTCCCATATCCCTCTACTCCCATATCCCTCTACTCCTCACATATCCCTCTACTCCTCACATATCCCTCTACTCCTCACATATCCCTCTACTCCTCCCATATCCCTCTACTCCTCACATCCCGCTACTCCCATATCCCTCTACTCCCATATCCCTCTACTCACATATCCCTCTACTCCTCCCATATCCCTCTACTCCCATATCCCTCTACTCCTCACATATCCCTCTACTCCTCCCATATCCCTCTACTCCTCCCATATCTCTCTACTCCTCCCACATCCCTCTATTCCTCCCACATCCCTCTACTCCTCCCATATCTCTCTACTCCCATATGTCTCTACTCCTCCCACATCCCTCTACTCCTCCCACATCCCTCTACTCCTCCCACATCCCTCTATTCCTCCCACATCCCTCTACTCCTCCCATATCCCTCTACTCCCAAATCCCTCTACTCCCATATCCCTCTACTCCCATATCCCTCTACTCCTCACATATCCCTCTACTCCCATATCCCTCTACTCCCATATCCCGCTACTCCTCCCATATCCCTCTACTCCCATATCCCTCTACTCCCATACCCCACTACTCCCATATCCCTCTACTCCCATATCCCTCTACTCCTCACATATCCCTCTACTCCCATATCCCTCTACTCCCATATCCCTCTACTCCTCCCACATCCCTCTATTCCTCCCACATCCCTCTATTCCTCCCACATCCCTCTACTCCTCCCACATCCCTCTATTCCTCCCACATCCCTCTATTCCTCCCACATCCCTCTACTCCTCCCACATCCCTCTATTCCTCCCACATCCCTCTACTCCTCCCATATCCCCCTACTCCTCCCATATCCCTCTACTCCCATATCCCTCTACTCCTCCCATATCCCTCTACTCCTCCCATATCCCTCTATGCCTCCCATACCCCTCTACTCCGATATCCCTCTACTCCTCCCATACCCCCCTACTCCCATATCCCTCTACTCCTCACATATCCCTCTACTCCTCCCATATCCCTCTACTCCTCCCATATCCATCTACTCCTCCCATATCCCTCTACTCCTCCCATATCCCTCTACTCCTCACATATCCCTCTACTCCTCCCATATCCCTCTACTCCCATATCCCTCTACTCCCATAGCCCTCTACTACTCCCATATCCCTCTACTCCCATATCCCTCTACTCCTCACATATCCCTCTACTCCTCACATATCCCTCTACTCCTCCCATATCCCTCTACTCCTCACATATCCCTCTACTCCTCACATATCCCTCTACTCCCATTTCCCTCTACTCCTCACATATCCCCCACTCCCATATCCCTCTACTCCTCCCATATCCCTCTACTCCTCACATATCCCTCTTCTCCTACCATATCCCTCTACTCCTCACATATCCCTATACTCCTCCCATATCCCTCTACTCCTCCCATATCCCTCTACTCCTCCCATATCCCTCTACTCCTCCCATATCCCTCTACTCCTCCCATATCCCTCTACTCCTCCCATATCCCTCTACTCCTCCCATATTCCTCTACTCCTCCCATATCCTTCTACTCCTCCCATATCCCTCTACTCCTCCCATATCCCTCTATTCCTCCCATATCCCTCTACTCCTCCCATATCCCTCCACTCCTCCCACATCCCTCTACTCCTCCCATATCCCTCTACTCCTCCCATATCCCTCTACTCCTCTCTTCCCCCCCACCCCTTCCCCCCGCCCCCCATTTACACACTTACTCTCCAAGCATGACCAAAATGTACCACCTCACACTTCTCTATAATTGTCTATTGACTGCCCATTCTGTAGGTTTCTGAATGTGGTCTGTATATTTGTCCCTGTCCTCCTGCGTTAACCACATTCACCATTTATATTCATGATTAGTCCAAATCCTCCATGTAAATGGTGAACAATAGTGGCCTCAGCACTAATCCCTGTGGAACATCACTGCCTCTGACCCCTCCCCCACTATAATCCACATGTCCCGTCCTTAGTCCTGAATCTCCTACGTGACCCCTATCAAAGGCTTTCTGAAAATCCAAATACATCACATCTGCTGGATCACTTTTGGATTTTCGCAGAACTTCATTGCAGTAAGCCTACTTGTGACAATAATAATAGGTTATTATTACTTGTATCACTGAGCTGCCTTTTGTCTCAATAAAGTTTGTCTATAAAACAACCAAGCCCTATTTCTTATATTATCACTCCTGGAATGAATTGATCTTTCCGCATCATCTTTTGTTTCGGTGCAACATCGTGGGCCGAAGGGCCTGTACTGCGCTGTATCGTTCTATGTTCTATGTTCTATCTTAAAACTTAAAAAAGTTATGGCTCTGGTTCAGTCTCTTAGCCACTGTTGAGAGCTGACCAGACCTCTGTAAGACTGTTCAGTGCCACTGTCATCACTGAATCCCCCACTATCGACATCCGGAGGGTTACCATTGATCAGAAACTAAACTGGATCAGCAATATAAATACTGTGGCTACCGGGGCAGGTCGGAGGCCGGGAATCCTACGTCGAGTAACTCACCTCCTAACTCCTCGGAGCCTGTCCACCATCTACAAAGCACAAGTCAGCAGTGTGATGGAATACTCTCCACTTGCCTGGATGGGTGCAGCTCCAACAAGGCTAAAAGAAGTTGGCCACAAAGCAGCCCGTTTCATTGGTACCTCATCCACCGCTTTAAACATTCAATCACCATGACTGATGCACAGTGTCAGCCAAGTGTACCAGCTACAAGATGCACGGCTGTAAGGCACGGCCTTCCAAATGTGCAACTTCTAATCACTTAGGACATGGGCAGCAGACACAGGGGAACACCACCAGCTACAAGACACTCAACTACGTTCATGCAACAAATATTGGCCTAGCCAGCAAAGCCCACAAACTATGAATGAACCAAACAATTGTTCTTTAAAATAAAACCCTCATTCCTTCCATTGCTCTAACTTTGACTCTCGTCTCCTAATCACTTCAGCTGCTGGCTTGGGTTATTTCCTTCAATTCCCAACCCCTGGACTTACCTTTGTGGCTGTGGCCCACTCACCTGGAACAGAGCAAACTTTGCTGTCAGATTCTGACTAGCCATGTGGAGTTTGGCCTCTCGGAACAGGATATTCACCGGCCAAAGTCCAAGGATTGTAGACACTCCCAGGAACAGGTTGAGCCAGAGGAAAATGCTCGTTGAAGATAACTGAGGCAATAATGCAAGAGAAAGAAGCGGCATGTCAGATTTCCCACACACTTGATTCAAAACTGGATAAGGTCTCGAAGTGACA
This sequence comes from Scyliorhinus torazame, assembly GCF_047496885.1. Classification (NCBI taxonomy): domain Eukaryota; kingdom Metazoa; phylum Chordata; class Chondrichthyes; order Carcharhiniformes; family Scyliorhinidae; genus Scyliorhinus; species Scyliorhinus torazame. The sequence continues at coordinate 3,215 of NW_027309476.1, read as the reverse complement.
TTTTGTGCTGTCCTGGGAATGTTTGATGGGGACAGTAGAGGGAGCTTTACTCTGTATCTAACCCCGCGCTGTACCTGTCCTGGGAGTGTTTGATGGGGACAGTGTAGAGGGAGCTTTACTCTGGATCTAACCCCATGCTGTACCTGTCCTGGGAGTGTTTGATGGGGACAGTGTAGAGGGAGCTTTACTCTGAATCTAACTCCATGCTGTACCTGTCCTGGGAGTGTTTGATGGGGACAGTGTAGAGGGAATTTTACTCCGTATCTAACCCCGTGCTGTACCTGTCCTGGGAGTGTTTGATGGGGAGAGGGTAAAGGGAGCTTTACTCTGTAGCTAACCCCGTGCTGTACCTGTCCTGGGAGTGTTTGGTGGGGACAGTGTAGAGGGAGCTTTACTCTGTATCTAACCCCGTGCTGTACCTGTCCTGGGAGTGTTTGGTGGGGACAGTGTAGAGGGAGCTTTACTCTGTATCTAACCCCGTGCTGGACCTGTCCTGGGATATCCCTCCCCAGGACTTATACTCTATTTGTATAATGAAAAAATATCTCCCAAAAATGTTGAAATAAATATGAATTTGTGACTTTACCTTAAACTGTTTAATCCAACAGTGTTCAGGTGAGGAACTGACAGGTGAATCTCATCAGTAATTGCACTTCGCCCTCCCTCACTGTCTGTCTCAACCTTTCCCCTCTCTTCTGTTTAGCCGCCTACTGCCTTACTCTACTGCTCGAAATCTTCGTATTTTGTTCTTCCTGAGTTCTTTATGTCCAACCCCAGATAATGGAGGCTACCCGAATCAGGAACTGTCAATGAGCAGCGATGATTGAACAGCCTGGCGTGTTTCTAACGAAAAGCAAAGACTAAGCCTCACCTGATCGAGGTCTGTATAATAGAGAAAGGATTTGATTCGGTTTATGTCAAAAAGATATTTCCTCTTGTGGATGAGACCATAAAGGAAGTCAAGAATAAATCCGACCGGGAATTCCGGAGAATATGGAACTCGCTCCCACAGGGAGTGGTCTAGGTGAGTAACATGGATACATTTAAGGAGATGCTGGATAAGCGCATGAGGGAGTGAGGAATTGGGTACATTGATGGGTTGAGGTGGTTGGAGGCTCCTATGCAACACAGACACCAGCAAGGACCCGTTGGGCCGAATGGTCTGCTTTGGTTTTGCATTTCCTATGTCATTCCTCCTCCCAGCACTCAAGAGGGTTGTGAATGGAGCCACAACATTGTCCCCCTGGTTCTCCATCTTGTGATCTCATGAATAGGCCGTCCTCGCTGGGGTGAAGCCACTGGATTCATCCCTGTGTCTTCCCGCTTAATTTATTCCCACCTCGGATATGAAGATATCCTCTTTTCCCACACTATGCCTATGTCTAGGATACGGATGGGAGCTGGGGCTGTGAGCCCCATATCCCACCAGAGGGAGGCAATGTGGAGTTAGATCAAATATTCCAGGAGAGACGCAAAGAAAGAAAGAAAAGCTTGCATTTATATAGCACCTGTCAAACTTAATGTGGCCCCAAAGCACTTTATTTACGGGCAATGAATTATTATTTGAAGTATAACCGCTGTCATGATGGAGGAAACATAACAGCCAATGAAAAATGAAATTAAAATCGCTTATTGTCACAAGTAGGCTTCAAATGAAGTTACTGTGAAAAGCCCCTAGTCGCCACATTCCGGCGCCTGTTCAGGGAGACTGGTACAGGAATTGAACCGTGCTGCTGGCCTGCCTTGGTCTGCTTTAAAAGCTAGCTATTTAGCCCTGTGCTAAACCAGCCCCTTAACGTATAGGCCAAGTATAAAAGTGAACTGGCAGTGGGGATGTGTGGATGGGGGTTGGGGTGGGAGTGAGTGGGGGTATGGGTGAGGGTGGGTGCGGGAGTGGGTGGGGGTCTGGGTGGGGGTCTGGGTGGGGTTAGGGTGGGATTGTGGGTGGGGGTGTGGGTGCATGAGTGAGTTGGGGTGTGGGGGTTGGGGTGGGTGGGGATGCGGGTGGGGGTGTGGGTGGGGTTGGGATGGGTGGGGATGTGGGTGGGGGTATGGGTGGTGGTGGGGTGTGGGTGGAGTTGTGGATGGGGTGGGGTTGGGGATGGATGTGTGGGTGGGTGGGGTGGGGGTGGGTGCGGGAGTGGATGGGGTTGGGGTGTGGGTGTGGCTGGGTGGGGGTGTGGGTGGGGGTGGGGGTGGATGCGGGAGTGGATGGGGATGGGGTTGGGGTGTGGGTGGGGATGGGGTGTGGGTGGGGGTGGGGATGGGGTGTGGGAGTGGCTGCGGGAGTGGATGGGGTTGGGGTATGGGTTGAGGTGTGGGTGGGAGTTTGGGGTGGGGTGGGTGCGGGAGTGGATGGGGTTGGGGTGTGGGTGGGGTTGTGGATGGGGTGTAGGTGGGGATGGGGTTGGGGGTGGATGTGTGGGGTTGTGGCTGGGGGTGGGTGTGGGTGGGGATGGGGTTCGGGGTGGATGTGTGGGGGTGTGGTTCCCTTTGGCCAACAAGAGGTGAGGCCACATTGGATTTGGTACTGGGTAATGAACCAGAACAGGTGTAGATCTGGAGGTAGGTGAGCACTTTGGTGATAGTGACCACAATTCGGTTACGTTTACTTTAGCGATGGAAAGGGATAGGTATATACCGCAGGGCAAGAGTTATATCTGGGGGAAAGGCAATTAACATAGACATAGACATAGAATTTACAGTGCAGAAGGAGGCCATTCAGCCCATCGAGTCTGCACCGGCTCTTGGAAAGAGCACCCTACCCAAGGTCAACACCTCAACCCTATCCCCATAACCCAGTAACCCCACCCAACACTAAGGGCAATTTTGGACACTAAGGGCAATTTATCATGGTCAGTCCACCTAACCTGCACATCTTTGGACTGTGGGAGGAAACCGGAGCACCCGGAGGAAACCCACGCAGACACGGGGAGAACGTGCAGACTCCGCACAGACAGTGACCCAAGCCGGAATTGAACCTGGGACCCTGGAGCTGTGAAGCAATTGTGCTATCCACAATGCTACCATGATGCAATGAGGCAAGACAGGATGCACAGGATGGGGAAGGAAACTGCAGGGGATGGGCACAATTGAAATGTGGAGCTTGTTCAAGAACAGCTACTGCGTATCCTTTTTAAAAAATATATATTTCCCTTAAACTTCAAACATAAAGAAATTTTAACAGTACATGTAACATGATAACCACACTCTAA
>NW_027309475.1:0-32227 GCF_047496885.1 Scyliorhinus torazame | reverse complement strand
TTCACTGTGTAACTGTCCAGAGACGCTGTGTATTCAGGGTGAGGATTGTTCACTGTGTAACTGTCCAGAGACGCTGTGTATTCAGGGTGACGATTGTTCACTGTGTAACTGTCCAGAGACGCTGTGTATTCAGGGTGAGGATTGTTCACTGTAACTGCAGAGTCGTTGTGTATTCAGGGTGAGGATTGTTCACTGGGTAACTGTGCAGAGTCGCTGTGTATTCCGGGTGAGGATTGTTCGCTGTGCAACTGAGCAGCGTTGCTGTGTATTCAGGGTGAGGATGGTTCACTGTGTAACTGCAGAGTCGCTGTGTATTCAAGGTGAGGATTGTTCACTGTGTAACTGTGCAGAGTCGCTGTGTATTCAGGGTGAGGATTGTTCACTGTGTAACTGTGCAGAGTCGCTGTGTATTCAGGGTGAGGATTGTTCACTGTAACTGCAGAGTCGCTGTGGATTCAGGGTGAGGATTGTTCACTGTAACTGTGCAGAGTCGCTGTGTATTCAGGGTGAGGATTGTTCACTGTAACTGTGCAGAGTCGCTGTGTATTCAGGGTGAGGATTGTTCACTGTGTAACTGTGCAGAGTCGCTGTGTATTCAAGGTGAGGATTGTTCACTGTAACTGCAGAGTCGCTGTGTATTCAAGGTGAGGATTGTTCACTGTGTAACTGTGCAGAGTCGCTGTGTATTCAGGGTGAGGATTGTTCACTGTAACTGCAGAGTCGCTGTGGATTCAGGGTGAGGATTGTTCACTGTAACTGTGCAGAGTCGCTGTGTATTCAGGGTGAGGATTGTTCACTGTAACTGTGCAGAGTCGCTGTGTATTCAGGGTGAGGATTGTTCATTGTAACTGCAGAGTCGCTGTGTATTCAGGGTAAGGATCACTCACTGTGTGACTGTGCAATGTCCCTGTGTATTCAGCACAGTGAGGATGGTTCACTGTGTAACTGCAGAGTCGCTGTGTATTCAGGGTGAGGATTGTTCACCGTGTAACTGCAGAGTCGCTGTGTATTCAGGGTGAGGATTGTTCAATGTGTAACTGTGGAGAGTCGCTGTGTATTCAGGGTAAGGATTATTCACTGTGTAACTGCCGTGACGCTGTGTATTCAGGGTAAGGATGGTTCACTGTAACTGCAGAGCCGCTGAGCATTCAGGGTGAGGATTGTTCACTGTGTAACTGTGCAGAGACGCTGTGTGTTCAGGGTAAGGATGGTTCACTGTGTCACTGCAGAGTCGCTGTGTATTCAGGGTGAGGATTGTTCACTGTGTAACTGTCCAGAGACGCTGTGTATTCAGGGTGAGAATTGTTCTCAGTGTAACTGTCCAGAGACGCTGTGTATTCAGGGTGAGGATTGTTCCCTGTAACTGCAGAGTCGCTGTGTATTCAGGGTAATGATTGTTCACTGTGTAACTGCAGAGTCGCTGTGTATTCAGTGTGAAGATTGTTCACTGTAACTGCAGAGTCGCTGTGTTTTCAGGGTGAGGATTGTTCACTGTGTAACTGTGCAGAATCGCTGTGTATTCCGGGTGAGGATTGTTCTCTGTGTAACTGCAGAGTCGCTGTGTATTCAGGGTGAGGATTCTTCTCTGTGTAACTGCAGAGTCGCTGTGTATTCAGGGTGAGGATTGTTCACTGTAACTGTGCAGAGTCGCTGTGTATTCAGGGTGACGATCAGTCACTGTGTAACTGTGCAGAGTCGCTGTGTATTCAGGGTGAGGATTCTTCACTCTGTAACTGTGCAGAGTCGCTGTGTGTTCAGGGTGAGGATGGTTCACTGTAACTGTGCAGAGTCGCTGTGTATTCAGAGTGAGGTTTGTTCACTGTGTAACTGTGCAGAGTCGCTGTGTATTCAGGGTGAGGATTGTTCACTGTGTAACTGTGCAGAGTCGCTGTGTATTCAGAGTAAGGATTGTTCACTGTGTAACTGTGCAGTGTCGCTGTGTATTCAGGGTGAGGATTGTTCACTGTGTAACTGTGCAGTGTCGCTGTGTATTCAGGGTGAGGATTGTTCACTGTGTAACTGCAGAGTCGCTGTGTATTCATAGTGAGGATTGTTCACTGTATCTGTGCAGAGTCACTGTGTATTCAGGGTGAGGATTGTTCACTTTGTAACTGCAGAGTCGATGTGTATTCAGGGTGAGAATTGTTCTCTGTGTATCTGTGCAGAGTCGCTGTGTATTCAGGGTGAAGATGGTTCACTGTGTAACTGTGCAGAGTCGCTGTGTATTCAGGGTGAGGATTGTTCACTGTGTAACTGCAGAGTCGCTGTGTATTCAGGGTAAGGATTGTTCACTGTGTAACTGCAGAGTCGCTGTGTATTCAGGGTGAGGATTGTTCACTGTGTAACTGCAGAGTCGCTGTGTATTCAGGGTGAGGATTCTTCTCTGTGTAACTGCAGAGTCGCTGTGTATTCAGGGTGAGGATTGTTCACTGTAACTGTGCAGAGTCGCTGTGTATTCAGGGTGAGGATTGTTCACTGTAACTGTGCAGAGTCGCTGTGTATTCAGGGTGACGATCAGTCACTGTGTAACTGTGCAGAGTCGCTGTGTATTCAGGGTGAGGATTCTTCACTCTGTAACTGTGCAGAGTCGCTGTGTGTTCAGGGTGAGGATGGTTCACTGTAACTGTGCAGAGTCGCTGTGTATTCAGAGTGAGGTTTGTTCACTGTGTAACTGTGCAGAGTCGCTGTGTATTCAGGGTGAGGATTGTTCACTGTGTAACTGTGCAGAGTCGCTGTGTATTCAGAGTAAGGATTGTTCACTGTGTAACTGTGCAGTGTCGCTGTGTATTCAGGGTGAGGATTGTTCACTGTGTAACTGTGCAGTGTCGCTGTGTATTCATAGTGAGGATTGTTCACTGTATCTGTGCAGAGTCACTGTGTATTCAGGGTGAGGATTGTTCACTTTGTAACTGCAGAGTCGATGTGTATTCAGGGTGAGAATTGTTCTCTGTGTATCTGTGCAGAGTCGCTGTGTATTCAGGGTGAAGATGGTTCACTGTGTAACTGTGCAGAGTCGCTGTGTATTCAGGGTGAGGATTGTTCACTGTGTAACTGCAGAGTCGCTGTGTATTCAGGGTAAGGATTGTTCACTGTGTAACTGCAGAGTCGCTGTGTATTCAGGGTGAGGATTGTTCACTGTGTAACTGCAGAGTCGCTGTGTATTCAGGGTGAGGATTCTTCTCTGTGTAACTGCAGAGTCGCTGTGTATTCAGAGTGAGGATTGTTCACTGTGTAACTGTGCAGAGTCGCTGTGTATTCAGGGTGACGATCAGTCACTGTGTAACTGTGCAGAGTCGCTGTGTGTTCAGGGTGAGGATGGTTCACTGTGTAACTGTGCAGAGTCGCTGTGTATTCAGAGTGAGGTTTGTTCACTGTGTAACTGTGCAGAGTCGCTGTGTATTCAGGGTGAGGATTGTTCACTGTGTAACTGCAGAGTCGCTGTGTATTCAGAGTAAGGATTGTTCACTGTGTAACTGTGCAGTGTCGCTGTGTATTCATAGTGAGGATTGTTCACTGTATCTGTGCAGAGTCGCTGTGTATTCAGGGTGAAGATGGTTCACTGTGTAACTGTCCAGAGTCGCTGTGTATTCAGGGTGAGGATTGTTCACTGTGTAACTGCAGAGTCGCTGTGTATTCAGGGTAAGGATTGTTCACTGTGTAACTGCAGAGTCGCTGTGTATTCAGGGTGAGGATTGTTCACTGTGTAACTGCAGAGTCGCTGTGCATTCAGGGTAAGGATTGTTCACTGTGTAACTGCAGAGTCGCTGTGTATTCAGGGTGAGGATGGTTCACTGTGTAACTGTGCAGAGTCGCTGTGTATTCAGGGTAAGGATTTTTCACTGTAACTGCAGAGTCGCCGTGTATTCAGGGTAAGGATTGTTCACTGTGTAACTGCAGAGTCGCTGTGCATTCAGGGTAAGGATTGTTCACTGTGTAACTGCAGAGTCGCTGTGTATTCAGGGTGAGGATGGTTCACTGTGTAACTGTGCAGAGTCGCTGTGTATTCAGGGTGAGGATTGTTCACTGTGTAACTGCAGCGTCGCTGTGTATTCAGGGTGAGGATTGTTCACTGTAACTGTGAAGAGTCGCTGTGTATTCAGGGTGAGGATTGTTCACTGTGTAACTGTGCAGAGTCGCTGTGTATTCAGGGTGAGGATTATTCACTGTGTAACTGTGCAGAGTCGCTGTGTATTCAGGGTGAGGATTGTTCACTGTAACTGTGCAGAGTCACCGTGTATTCAGGGTGAGGATTGTTCACTGTGTAACTGCAGAGTCGCTGTGTATTCAGGGTGAGGATTGTTCACTGTGTAACTGCAGAGTCGCTGTGTATTCAGGATAAGTATTGTTCACTGTGTAACTGCAGAGTCGATGTGTATTCAGGGTAAGGATTGTTCACTGTGCAGAGTCGCTATGTATTCAGGGTAAGGATGGTTCACTGTGTAACTGTGCAGAGTCGCTGTGTATTCTGTGTGAGGATTGTTGAATGTTTCACTGTGCAGAGGCGCTGTGTATTGAGGGTAAGGATGGTTCACTCTGTAACTGTGCAGCGTCGCTGTGTCTTCAGAGTGAGGTTTGTTCACTGTGTAACTGCAGAGTAGCTGTGTATTCTGCAGGGTAAGGATGGTTCACTGTGTAACTGTGCAGAGTCGCTGTGTCTTCAGAGTGAGGTTTTGTTCATTGCGGAACTGTGCAGCGTCGCTGTGTATTCAGGGTGAGGAATGTTCACTGTGTAACTGTGCAGAGTCGCTGTGTATTCAGGGTGAGGAATGTTCACTGTGTAACTGTGCAGAGTCGCTGTGTATTCTGGGTAAGAATTGTTCACTGTGTAGCTGCAGAGTCGCTGTGTATTCAGGTGAGGATTGTTCACTGTGTAACTGTGCAGAGTCGCTGTGTATTCAGGGTGAGGATTGTTCACTGTGTAACTGCAGAGTCGCTGTGTATTCAGAGTAAGGATTGTTCACTGTGTAACTGTGCAGTGTCGCTGTGTATTCATAGTGAGGATTGTTCACTGTATCTGTGCAGAGTCGCTGTGTATTCAGGGTGAGGATTGTTCACTGTGTAACTGTGCAGATTCGCTGTGTATTCAGGGTGAAGATGGTTCACTGTGTAACTGTCCAGAGTCGCTGTGTATTCAGGGTTAGGATTGTTCACTGTGTAACTGCAGAGTCGCTGTGTATTCAGGGTAAGGATTGTTCACTGTGTAACTGCAGAGTCGCTGTGTATTCAGGGTGAGGATTGTTCACTGTGTAACTGCAGAGTCGCTGTGCATTCAGGGTAAGGATTGTTCACTGTGTAACTGCAGAGTCGCTGTGTATTCAGGGTGAGGATGGTTCACTGTGTAACTGTGCAGAGTCGCTGTGTATTCAGGGTAAGGATTTTTCACTGTAACTGCAGAGTCGCCGTGTATTCAGGGTAAGGATTGTTCACTGTGTAACTGCAGAGTCGCTGTGCATTCAGGGTAAGGATTGTTCACTGTGTAACTGCAGAGTCGCTGTGTATTCAGGGTGAGGATGGTTCACTGTGTAACTGTGCAGAGTCGCTGTGTATTCAGGGTGAGGATTGTTCACTGTGTAACTGCAGCGTCGCTGTGTATTCAGGGTGAGGATTGTTCACTGTAACTGTGAAGAGTCGCTGTGTATTCAGGGTGAGGATTGTTCACTGTGTAACTGTGCAGAGTCGCTGTGTATTCAGGGTGAGGATTATTCACTGTGTAACTGTGCAGAGTCGCTGTGTATTCAGGGTGAGGATTGTTCACTGTAACTGTGCAGAGTCACCGTGTATTCAGGGTGAGGATTGTTCACTGTGTAACTGCAGAGTCGCTGTGTATTCAGGGTGAGGATTGTTCACTGTGTAACTGCAGAGTCGCTGTGTATTCAGGATAAGTATTGTTCACTGTGTAACTGCAGAGTCGATGTGTATTCAGGGTAAGGATTGTTCACTGTGCAGAGTCGCTATGTATTCAGGGTAAGGATGGTTCACTGTGTAACTGTGCAGAGTCGCTGTGTATTCTGTGTGAGGATTGTTGAATGATTCACTGTGCAGAGGCGCTGTGTATTGAGGGTAAGGATGGTTCACTGTGTAACTGTGCAGCGTCGCTGTGTCTTCAGAGTGAGGTTTGTTCACTGTGTAACTGCAGAGTAGCTGTGTATTCTGCAGGGTAAGGATGGTTCACTGTGTAACTGTGCAGAGTCGCTGTGTCTTCAGAGTGAGGTTTTGTTCATTGCGGAACTGTGCAGCGTCGCTGTGTATTCAGGGTGAGGAATGTTCACTGTGTAACTGTGCAGAGTCGCTGTGTATTCAGGGTGAGGAATGTTCACTGTGTAACTGTGCAGAGTCGCTGTGTATTCTGGGTAAGAATTGTTCACTGTGTAGCTGCAGAGTCGCTGTGTATTCAGGTGAGGATTGTTCACTGCGTAACTGTGCAGAGTCGCTGTGTATTCAGGGTGAGGATTATTCACTGTGTAACTGCCGTGTCGCTGTGTATTCAGGGTAAGAATGGTTCAGTGTAACTGCAGAGCCGCAGAGCATTCAGGATGAGGATTGTTCACTGTGTAACTGTGCAGCATCGCTGTGTATTCAGGGTGAGGATGGTTCACTGTAACTGCACAGTCGCAGTGTATTCAGGGTGAGGATTGTTCACTGTGTAACTGTGCAGAGTCGCTGTGTATTCAGCACAGTGAGGATTGTTCACTGTAACTGCAGAGTCGCTGTGTATTCAGAGTGAGGTTTGTTCACTGTGTAACTGTGCAGAGTCGCTGTGTATTCAGGGTGAGGATTGTTCACTGTGTAACTGTGCAGAGTCGCTGTGTATTCAGAGTAAGGATTGTTCACTGTGTAACTGTGCAGTGTCGCTGTGTATTCAGGGTGAGGATTGTTCACTGTGTAACTGTGCAGTGTCGCTGTGTATTCATAGTGAGGATTGTTCACTGTATCTGTGCAGAGTCACTGTGTATTCAGGGTGAGGATTGTTCACTTTGTAACTGCAGAGTCGATGTGTATTCAGGGTGAGAATTGTTCTCTGTGTATCTGTGCAGTCGCTGTGTATTCAGGGTGAAGATGGTTCACTGTGTAACTGTGCAGAGTCGCTGTGTATTCAGGGTGAGGATTGTTCACTGTGTAACTGCAGAGTCGCTGTGTATTCAGGGTAAGGATTGTTCACTGTGTAACTGCAGAGTCGCTGTGTATTCAGGGTGAGGATTGTTCACTGTGTAACTGCAGAGTCGCTGTGTATTCAGGGTGAGGATTCTTCTCTGTGTAACTGCAGAGTCGCTGTGTATTCAGAGTGAGGATTGTTCACTGTGTAACTGTGCAGAGTCGCTGTGTATTCAGGGTGACGATCAGTCACTGTGTAACTGTGCAGAGTCGCTGTGTATTCAGAGTAAGGATTGTTCACTGTGTAACTGTGCAGTGTCGCTGTGTATTCATAGTGAGGATTGTTCACTGTATCTGTGCAGAGTCGCTGTGTATTCAGGGTGAGGATTGTTCACTGTGTAACTGTGCAGATTCGCTGTGTATTCAGGGTGAAGATGGTTCACTGTGTAACTGTCCAGAGTCGCTGTGTATTCAGGGTGAGGATTGTTCACTGTGTAACTGCAGAGTCGCTGTGTATTCAGGGTAAGGATTGTTCACTGTGTAACTGCAGAGTCGCTGTGTATTCAGGGTGAGGATTGTTCACTGTGTAACTGCAGAGTCGCTGTGCATTCAGGGTAAGGATTGTTCACTGTGTAACTGCAGAGTCGCTGTGTATTCAGGGTGAGGATGGTTCACTGTGTAACTGTGCAGAGTCGCTGTGTATTCAGGGTAAGGATTTTTCACTGTAACTGCAGAGTCGCCGTGTATTCAGGGTAAGGATTGTTCACTGTGTAACTGCAGAGTCGCTGTGCATTCAGGGTAAGGATTGTTCACTGTGTAACTGCAGAGTCGCTGTGTATTCAGGGTGAGGATGGTTCACTGTGTAACTGTGCAGAGTCGCTGTGTATTCAGGGTGAGGATTGTTCACTGTGTAACTGCAGCGTCGCTGTGTATTCAGGGTGAGGATTGTTCACTGTAACTGTGAAGAGTCGCTGTGTATTCAGGGTGAGGATTGTTCACTGTGTAACTGTGCAGAGTCGCTGTGTATTCAGGGTGAGGATTATTCACTGTGTAAATGTGCAGAGTCGCTGTGTATTCAGGGTGAGGATTGTTCACTGTAACTGTGCAGAGTCGCTGTGTATTCAGGATAAGTATTGTTCACTGTGTAACTGCAGAGTCGATGTGTATTCAGGGTAAGGATTGTTCACTGTGCAGAGTCGCTATGTATTCAGGGTAAGGATGGTTCACTGTGTAACTGTGCAGAGTCGCTGTGTATTCTGTGTGAGGATTGTTGAATGTTTCACTGTGCAGAGGCGCTGTGTATTGAGGGTAAGGATGGTTCACTGTGTAACTGTGCAGCGTCGCTGTGTCTTCAGAGTGAGGTTTGTTCACTGTGTAACTGCAGAGTAGCTGTGTATTCTGCAGGGTAAGGATGGTTCACTGTGTAACTGTGCAGAGTCGCTGTGTCTTCAGAGTGAGGTTTTGTTCATTGCGGAACTGTGCAGCGTCGCTGTGTATTCAGGGTGAGGAATGTTCACTGTGTAACTGTGCAGAGTCGCTGTGTATTCAGGGTGAGGAATGTTCACTGTGTAACTGTGCAGAGTCGCTGTGTATTCTGGGTAAGAATTGTTCACTGTGTAGCTGCAGAGTCGCTGTGTATTCAGGTGAGGATTGTTCACTGCGTAACTGTGCAGAGTCGCTGTGTATTCAGGGTGAGGATTATTCACTGTGTAACTGCCGTGTCGCTGTGTATTCAGGGTAAGAATGGTTCAGTGTAACTGCAGAGCCGCAGAGCATTCAGGATGAGGATTGTTCACTGTGTAACTGTGCAGCATCGCTGTGTATTCAGGGTGAGGATGGTTCACTGTAACTGCACAGTCGCAGTGTATTCAGGGTGAGGATTGTTCACTGTGTAACTGTGCAGAGTCGCTGTGTATTCAGCACAGTGAGGATTGTTCACTGTGTAACTGTGGAGAGTCGCTGTGTATTCAGGGTGAGGATTGTTCACTGTGTAACTGTCCAAAGACGCTGTGTATTCAGGGTGAGGATTGTTCACTGTGTAACTGTGCAGAGTCGCTGTGTATTCAGGGTGAGGATTGTTCACTGTGTAACTGTGCAGAGTCGCTGTGTATTCAGGGTGAGGATTGTTCACTGTGTAACTGTCCAAAGACGCTGTGTATTCAGGGTGAGGATTGTTCACTGTAACTGCAGAGTCGCTGTGTATTCAGGGTGAGGATTGTTCACTGTAACTGCAGAGTCGCTATGTATTCAGGGTAAGGATTGTTCACTGTGTAACTGCAGAGTCGCAGTGTATTCAGGGTGAGGATTGTTCACTGTGTAACTGCAAAGTCGCTGTGTATTCAGGGTGAGGATTGTTCACTGTGTAACTGTGCAGAGACGCTGTGTATTCAGGGTGAGGATTGTTCACTGGGTAACTGCAAAGTCGCTGTGTATTCAGGGTGAGGATTGTTCACTGTGTAACTGTGCTGAGTCGCTCTGTATTCAGGGTGAGGATTGTTCACTGTAACTGTGCAGAGACGCAGTGTATTCAGGGTGAGGATTGTTCACTGTGTAACTGTGCAGCGTCGCTGTGTATTCAGGGTGAGGATGGTTCACTGTGTAACTGCAGAGTCGTTGTGTATTCAGGGTAAGGATTGTTCACTGTGTAACTGTGCAGAGTCGCTGTGTATTCAGTGTGAAGATTGTTCACTGTAACTGCGGAGTCGCTGTGTATTCAGGGTGAGGATTGTTCACTGTGTAACTGTCCAGAGACGCTGTGTATTCAGGGTGATGATTGTTCACTGTGTAACTGTCCAGAGACGCTGTGTATTCAGGGTGATGATTGTTCACTGTGTAACTGTCCAGAGACGCTGTGTATTCAGGGTGAGGATTGTTCACTGTAACTGCAGAGTCGTTGTGTATTCAGGGTAAGGATTGTTCACTGTGTAACTGTGCAGAGTCGCTGTGTATTCAGTGTGAAGATTGTTCACTGTAACTGCGGAGTCGCTGTGTTTTCAGGGTGAGGATTGTTCACTGGGTAACTGTGCAGAGTCGCTGTGTATTCCGGGTCAGGATTGTTCGCTGTGTAACTGAGCAGCGTTGCTGTGTATTCAGGGTGAGGATTGTTCACTGTGTAACTGTGCAGAGTCGCTGTGTATTCAAGGTGAGGATTGTTCACTGTAACTGCAGAGTCGCTGTGTATTCAAGGTGAGGATTGTTCACTGTGTAACTGTGCAGAGTCGCTGTGTATTCAGGGTGAGGATTGTTCATTGTAACTGCAGAGTCGCTGTGTATTCAGGGTAAGGATCACTCACTGACTGTGCAATGTCCCTGTGTATTCAGCACTGTGAGGATGGTTCACTGTGTAACTGCAGAGTCGCTGTGTATTCAGGGTGAGGATTGTTCACTGTGTAACTGTGGAGAGTCGCTGTGTATTCAGGGTAAGGATTATTCACTGTGTAACTGCCGTGACGCTGTGTATTCAGGGTAAGGATGGTTCACTGTAACTGCAGAGCCGCTGAGCATTCAGGATGACGATTGTTCACTGTGTAACTGTGCAGAGACGCTGTGTGTTCAGGGTAAGGATGGTTCACTGTGGAACTGCAGAGTCGCTGTGTATTCAGGGTGAGGATTGTTCACTGTGTAACTGTGCAGAGTCGCTGTGTTTTCAGGGTGAGGATTATTCACTGTCTAACTGCAGAGTCGCTGTGCATTCAGGGTAAGGATGGTTCACTGTGTAACTGCAGAGTCGCTGTGTATTCAGGGTGAGGATTGTTCACTGTAACTGCAGAGTCGCTGTGTATTCAAGGTGAGGATTATTCACTGTCTAACTGCAGAATCGCTGTGTATTCAGGGTGATGATTGTTCACTGTGTAATTGCAGAGTCGCTGTGGATTCAGGGTGAGGATTGTTCACTGTAACTGTGCAGAGTCGCTGTGTATTCAGGGTGAGGATTGTTCACTGTAACTGTGCAGAGTCGCTGTGTATTCAGGGTGAGGATTGTTCATTGTAACTGCAGAGTCGCTGTGTATTCAGGGTAAGGATCACTCACTGTGTGACTGTGCAATGTCCCTGTGTATTCAGCACAGTGAGGATGGTTCACTGTGTAACTGCAGAGTCGCTGTGTATTCAGGGTGAGGATTGTTCACCGTGTAACTGCAGAGTCGCTGTGTATTCAGGGTGAGGATTGTTCAATGTGTAACTGTGGAGAGTCGCTGTGTATTCAGGGTAAGGATTATTCACTGTGTAACTGCCGTGACGCTGTGTATTCAGGGTAAGGATGGTTCACTGTAACTGCAGAGCCGCTGAGCATTCAGGGTGAGGATTGTTCACTGTGTAACTGTGCAGAGACGCTGTGTGTTCAGGGTAAGGATGGTTCACTGTGTAACTGCAGAGTCGCTGTGTATTCAGGGTGAGGATTGTTCACTGTGTAACTGTCCAGAGACGCTGTGTATTCAGGGTGAGAATTGTTCTCTGTGTAACTGTCCAGAGACGCTGTGTATTCAGGGTGAGGATTGTTCCCTGTAACTGCAGAGTCGCTGTGTATTCAGTGTGAAGATTGTTCACCGTAACTGCAGAGTCGCTGTGTTTTCAGGGTGAGGATTGTTCACTGTGTAACTGTGCAGAATCGCTGTGTATTCAGGGTGAGGATTCTTCTCTGTGTAACTGCAGAGTCGCTGTGTATTCAGGGTGAGGATTGTTCACTGTAACTGTGCAGAGTCGCTGTGTATTCAGGGTGAGGATTGTTCACTGTAACTGTGCAGAGTCGCTGTGTATTCAGGGTGACGATCAGTCACTGTGTAACTGCAGAGTCGCTGTGTATTCAGGGTGAGGATTGTTCACTGTGTAACTGCAGAGTCGCTGTGCATTCAGGGTGAGGATTGTTCACTGTGTAACTGTGCAGCATCGCTGTGTATTCAGGGTGAGGATTGTTCACTGTGTAACTGTGCAGAGTCGCTGTGTATTCAGGGTGAGGATTGTTCACTGTGTAACTGTGCAGAGTCGCTGTGTGTTCAGGGTGAGGATGGTTCACTGTAACTGTGCAGAGTCGCTGTGTATTCAGAGTGAGGTTTGTTCACTGTGTAACTGTGCAGAGTCGCTGTGTATTCAGGGTGAGGATTGTTCACTATGTAACTGTGCAGTGTCGCTGTGTATTCATAGTGAGGATCGTTCACTGTATCTGTGCAGAGTCACTGTATTCAGGGTGAGGATTGTTCACTATGTAACTGCAGAGTCGCTGTGTATTCAGGGTGAGAATTGTTCTCTGTGTATCTGTGCAGAGTCGCTGTGTATTCAGGGTGAAGATGGTTCACTGTGTAACTGTGCAGAGTCGCTGTGTATTCAGGGTGAGGATTGTTCACTGTGTAACTGCAGAGTCGCTGTGTATTCAGGGTAAGGATTGTTCACTGTGTAACTGCAGAGTCGCTGTGTATTCAGGGTGAGGATTGTTCACTGTAACTGCAGAGTCGCTGTGTATTCAGGGTGAGGATTCTTCTCTGTGTAACTGCAGAGTCGCTGTGTATTCAGGGTGAGGATTGTTCACTGTGTAACTGTGCAGATTCGCTGTGTATTCAGGGTGACGATCAGTCACTGTGTAACTGTGCAGAGTCGCTGTGTATTCAGAGTGAGGTTTGTTCACTGTGTAACTGTGCAGAGTCGCTGTGTATTCAGGGTGAGGATTGTTCACTGTGTAACTGCAGAGTCGCTGTGTATTCAGAGTAAGGATTGTTCACTGTGTAACTGTGCAGTGTCGCTGTGTATTCATAGTGAGGATTGTTCACTGTATCTGTGCAGAGTCGCTGTGTATTCAGGGTGAGGATTGTTCACTGTGTAACTGTGCAGATTCGCTGTGTATTCAGGGTGAAGATGGTTCGCTGTGTATTCAGGGTGAGGATTGTTCACTGTGTAACTGCAGAGTCGCTGTGTATTCAGGGTAAGGATTGTTCACTGTGTAACTGCAGAGTCGCTGTGTATTCAGGGTGAGGATGGTTCACTGTGTAACTGTGCAGAGTCGCTGTGTATTCAGGGTAAGGATTTTTCACTGTAACTGCAGAGTCGCCGTGTATTCAGGGTAAGGATTGTTCACTGTGTAACTGCAGAGTCGCTGTGCATTCAGGGTAAGGATTGTTCAATGTGTAACTGCAGAGTCGCTGTGTATTCAGGGTGAGGATGGTTCACTGTGTAACTGTGCAGAGTCGCTGTGTATTCAGGGTGAGGATTGTTCACTGTGTAACTGCAGCGTCGCTGTGTATTCAGGGTGAGGATTGTTCACTGTGTAACTGTGCAGAATCGCTGTGTATTCAGGGTAAGGATGGTTCACTATGTAACTGTGAAGAGTCGCTGTGTATTCAGGGTGAGGATTGTTCACTGTGTAACTGTGCAGAATCGCTGTGTATTCAGGGTAAGGATGGTTCACTATGTAACTGTGAAGAGTCGCTGTGTATTCAGGGTGAGGATTGTTCACTGTATAACTGTGCAGAGTCGCTGTGTATTCAGGGTGAGGATTATTCACTGTGTAACTGTGCAGAGTCGCTGTGTATTCAGGGTGAGGATTGTTCACTGTAACTGTGCAGAGTCGCTGTGTATTCAGGGTAAGGAATGTTCACTGTAACTGTGCAGAGTCGCTGTGTATTCAGGGTGAGGATTGTTCACTGTGTAACTGTGCAGAGTCGCTGTGTATTCAGGGTGAGGATTGTTCACTGTAACTGTGCAGAGTCGCTGTGTATTCAGGGTGAGGATGGTTCACTGTGTAACTGCAGAGTCGCTGTGTATTCAGAGTGAGGATTGTTCACTGTGTAACTGTGCAGAGTCGCTCTGTATTCAGGGTAAGGACTGTTCACTGTAACTGTGCAGAGTCGCTGTGTATTCAGAGTGACAATTGTCCACTGTGTAACTGTGCAGAGTCGCTGTGTATTCAGAGTGAGGATTGTTCACTGTGTAACTGTGCAGAGTCGCTGTGTATTCGGGGTAAGGAATGTTCACTGTAACTGTGCAGAGTCGCTGTGTATTCAGGGTAAGGAATGTTCACTGTAACTGTGCAGAGTCGCTGTGTATTCAGAGTGACAATTGTCCACTGTGTAACTGTGCAGAGTTCACTAAAATTGGAATCCTCTCCTGTGTGTTGCAGCCCCGGAAAGCTTCAGCGACATGTAGCTCCGCAACGGCTGCAGCGACCAGCGGATTGGAAGAATGGAGCGGACGCTCGCCCAGGCAGCGGAGCCTGGCTTCATCGCCGGAACATCCTGACGTCCACCCAGATGGCGTCGTGAAGTCCTCAGCGCCCGGCAGTGCCGTGGCGCACCTCCAAGGAAAGCCGCCATCACCGTGTGCTCCAGGTCAGTGTCCGAGATGTCTGCCCAGATCCTGAACCCCGCGGAGATGGGCGTCTCCTGTCCCTCTCCAGTGCCTTGGCCACGTGTGTATCTTTTCCCCATTCGTCTGCAGGCGGCTTCTCCCCGACACATTCACTCACGCGGGTGTGTTATCGGCCAGGGTTTAGCGAACCCCAAAGTGTATCATGGAGTTCACCTGACCCACAACTTTTAATAGATTGTGGTGTGGGGAGCACACGGCCCACTCGACAGGTGTGGTACAGCAGAAATGGAAAAAGTATTTTTTTAAGCAAACACTGTTTATTCCATGAACTCCGTTAACCTTTTTAAAACATACAGTGAACATCTTAGCAACCATCAATCAAGTACAACCCCGAACGAATACAACACAAAGTAATCCTTTAAGCTTTCCTTTTAACATCCATATGACTTTAAAACACCTTTTACCAGAAGCACATCAGGCTTACATTCTCTACTGAGAACATTAATAATTCTGAATTCACCAAATGATCAAGACACAGTCTTTTCATGGCAGAGAGATCAACAGTACACCTGCTCGGTCTGGCTTCAGCTCCAACACTGAAAACTAAACTAAAACACACCCTGCAGCAAATAGCCTAAAACGAAAGTAAAAAGCTGACAGACAGCCCAGCTCCACCCACTCTCTGACATCACTGCAGTCGTAAACACCCATTTCTTAAAGGTACTCTCCCTACAGATACTTATATACACCCATTTATAAACACCAAATTCTTAAAGGTACTCTCACATGACACCTCCCAAGAAAAAAAAAATAAACCATCAACTTCAAGATGGTTTCATTTTTCACCTTTTTACCATTCTTTAAGAAATGCACACAGCAAATATACTTTTTCGTTTCAAAAAACAACACACGCAAACAGGTATAATAATATAGTACTTTTTTTTTTCGTTCTTCCTCCTCCAGCTGAAATCCGTCGCGATTGACAATCTCTTTGATCAAGAAGGTCTCTGCACGATCCGTCCATTTCTCTACGCCTCAGCATTTCTCTTTAAAGTCAGATACTTTAGTTCAATCTGATCACAGAGTCCCTTGTAATTCTCCATCACAGGAGCATTGGTTATCACAGCTTTCAGGCAGTCAAATGCCTGTTGAAAGTCCGCTGTCCACTGAAATTTTCGACATTTCTTCAGCAAGTCCATCAGTGGAGCAACCACACGACAAAAACTTTGCACAAATGTTCGATCAAATCCACTGATGCCAAGAAATTGCATTATTTCCCTTTGTCTCGAGGGTATTGAAAACTCCTCAATAACTGTTGCTTTCACATCCCGTGTGACCATTCGACCCTGTCCGATTGTATGGCCAAGGAAAGTGAGTTGGGCTTTTCCAAATTCACTTTTAGCTAGGTTTATCACCAGACCCGCCTCCTGAAGTCGATCGAACAACTCCATCAGATGTTTTAAATGTTCTGCCCCTGTCTGGCTGAAAATTACCAGATCGCCGATGTACACCGCACAATTGGGTAATCCTGAAACAACTTTGTTAGTTAACCGTTGAAATGTGGCTGGGACGTTTTTCATGCCAAATGGCATAACTTTGAACTGGTAAATACCACCTGGAGTCACAAAAACTGAAATCTCCTTCGCCCTTTCGGATAAAGGTACCTGCCAGTAACCTTTAAGTAAATCCAGTTTGGAAATAAAAGCTGATTGTCCCACTTTCTCAATGCAATCCTCCAACGTGGGTTAGGATAAGAGTCTGTTCTTGTAACTGCATTAACCTTTCTATAGTCCACACACAACCGTTGGGTACCGTCTGATTTAGGTACCATCACTATGGGTGAGCTCCATTGGCTGCAACCCACTTCAATTATTCCATTCTTCAGCATACCCTCAATCTCTCTGTTAACCTGTGCCAATTTTAAAGGGTTAAATCTGTATGAATGTTGTTTGATTGGAACAGCATTTCCCACATCTACATCATGTATAGCCATTTTAGTACTTCCCAATTTATCTCCACAAACTTGCCCATGTGATATCAATAACTCTTTCAGGTCAGTTAGTTTTTCCTCTGGAAGGTAACTCCACAATTTATCCCAATTTTTAAGAACACCTCATTTTCCAATTTAATTTGAGGTATGTCAAATTCACAGTCATCTGGATTTGGTTCGTCACTTTGAGTTAGAATCATTAAAACCTCCTTTTTCTCTCCTTCCCTTTCAAAGTACCTTTTAAGCATATTCACATGACACACTCGGTGAGTCTTCCTTCCATCTGGTGTTTTTACCACATAACTCACCTCACTTAATTTCCTTTCAATCTGATACGGTCCACAAAACCTAGCTTTTAAAGGCTCCCCTACCACTGGTAACAACACTAAAACTTTATCCCCACTGGCAAAACTACGAACTTTGGATTTCTTGTCCGCTACCCGTTTCATCACATTTTGTGCAACTTTCAAATGTTGTCTAGCCAATTCACCTGCTCTATTTAATCATTCCCTAAAATTTGACATGTAATCCAATAGTGTAATTTCCGATTTCTCACCCACCAATTTTTCTTCAATCAATTTAAGTGGTCCTCTTTCCTCATGACCAAAAATTAGTTCAAAAGGACTAAATTTGGTTGACTCATTAGGAGCATCTCTAATTGCAAACAATACGAATGGAATTCCTTTATCCCAATCCTCTGGATAATCTTGACAATAAGCCCTCAACATTGTCTTTAATGTCTGATGCCACCTTTCTAACCCTCCCTGCGATTCTGGATTTAAATTGTTTTATTCCTAAACTATCCATAACTTGTTTGAATAACCTAGAGGTAAAATTCGATCCTTGATCCGATTGTATTTCTGTGGGTAGTCCATATCTAGGAAAGAATTTAAGTAACTCCTCCACAATCTTTTTAGCTGTAATATTACGTACTGGAATGGACTCTGGAAACCTAGTGGACACATCCATTATCGTCAAAAGATATTGATTCCCACTTTTTGTTTTAGGAAGCGGTCCTCCGCAATCAATAAGGACCCGTGTAAAAGGTTCCTCAAATGCTGGAATGGGTATTAAGGGCGCTGGTTTTATCACTGCTTGAGGTTTCCCTATCACTTGACATGTGTGACATGATTGACAACATTTAACTAATTCAGGCCAATAAAAATGTTTCTGGATTTTAGCTTGAGTTTTCCTTATTCCCAAATGATCTCCCACTGGTACCTAATGTTCAACTCGCAACACCTCCTTTCTATACCCTACTGGCAATACTACTTGAACTTCTGTGCATTTTTCATCCGCCTGCATATGTACAGGTCTCCATTTTCTCATCAAGACATCACTTTTATGGTAATAACACTCTGGTATACACGCAGATTCCTCTTCCGTTGATGCTTTCTGTTACATCCATTTTATTTCTACATCTTTTTGTTGTAACTCCGCCAATTTTCCTGAACTAAAAATATCCGCCTCATCTTCCACCTGTTCTTGTTCTTTTTCAACCATCTGATCAAAAATGGTCTCTGATAATTGCACTTCAACTTCATCTTCACTCTTTGATTTCTCCTCTTGTCTTAACCTGTGACTTTGTGACCTTGTTACTACACAATCCGGAAAAATCCCAGGATAATCGTCCTTCAACCCTTCAGTTGTCTGATTTTCCACTGGCTTATCAACCACAGTAGGCATCACTCCCACCTTCGATCCAGCTATATCATTACCCAAGATAAACTGTATTCCTGGACAAGATACTTTCTCTAATACTCCTACTACCACTTCACCACTCTTCACTGGACTTTCCAACCTTACCTTGTGTGGTAGTATGTATTAGGGGTCATGTGGGACTGTGAAGCCGTGATGCTATTGGCTGACAGATCCCGGTTCCTGGTTGGCTGTTGACTCCTGGCTCCTCCCTGAAGGCGGAGTATAAGAACCCGGGCTTCTCCCTGCCGCTCCATTCTGTTGCTGAACTGCTGGGGACAAGTCTCGCTCAATAAAGCCTCATCGACTTCATCGCTACTCGTCTCTCTCGTAAGTCATTGTGCGCTACAATTTATTGAGCGAGCTTAAAGGACTATGGAGCTCCGGATCGCCCCGGAATGCCTGCGGATCAGCCCCCACGCAGCGAACTCGGCAGCAGTTTTTAAACACTGGCAAGCTTGTTTCGAAGGCTACGTCCGAACGGCCCCCAGCCGGATCACAGAAGACCAGAAAATGCAGGTCCTGCATTCGAGGGTAAGCCCGGAAATTTAGCCTCTTATAGAAGACGCAGAGGATTTCCCGACGGCGCTCGCAGCACTGAAGAGCATTTACGTTCGCCCCGTGAACCAGGTCTACGCACGCTACCAACTCGCAACGAGACGGCAAAGTCCCGGAGAATCGTTAGAGGAATTCTACGCCGCGCTGCTAATTTTGGGACGGGGCTACAGCTGCCCGCCGGTGAACGCGATTGAACACACGGACATGCTAATTCGCAATGCGTTTGTGGCAGGTATGAACTCTCCCCAAATCCGCCAAAGACTTTTAGAAAAAGAGTCGCTAGGACTCTCAGAGGCACGGGCCATTGCAGCCTCCCTAGATGTGGCCTCGCAAAACGCCCGCGCCTATGGCCCCGACCGCGCGGCAGCCCCTTGGGCTCCGTGGACCCCCGTCGCGACAAACCCCCCCCCTCACAGGCTTGCGCGGTTAAAGCGCCAGATCATCCCGGGGGGGCCCGCTGCTATTTCTGCGGGCAAGCGAAACACCCCGGCAGCGCTGCCCGGCCCGCGCAGCTATTTGCAAAAGCTGCGGCAAGAAGGGCCATTACGCGGCTGTGTGCCGGTCCCGGGGGTCGCCGCAATCCCCGGAGAAGAACGAGCCCAACGCATCCCAAACGCTCCCCAACCCCCCCAGCGCCCCATGTGCGACCCGCGGGCGCCGCCATTTTGGGTCCCAGCCACCACGAGGGGGGGGTGGTCGCCGCCATCTTGTGACTCCCCAGCCACGTGCGATTCATGGGGGCGGCCATTTTGTCCACCTGCGATCCATGGGGGCGGCCATTTTGTCCACCCCCGGCCGCGTGCGATTCATGGACGCCGCCATCTTGGATGATAACAAAGGACCCCAGCTTCGACGGCTCCACGGGGTCCGAAGAAGACGCCGAGACACTACGACCACGACTGGCTTCGGTGACGCTGGATCAATCACGGCTCCGGACGCTCCAGACGACGACAACAACGGTGCTGATAAACGGACACGAGACATCACGCCTGATCGACTCCGGGAGCACCGAAAGTTTCATTCACCCCGACACGGTAAGACGCTGTTTTCTGACCATCCATCCAAGTACGCAAAGGATTTCCCTAGCTGCAGGATCCCACTCCGTAGAGATCAAAGGTTCTGCATCGCGAACCTAACGGTGCAAGGAAGGGAGTTTAAAAACGACAGGCTCTACGTCCTTCCCCAACTCTGTGCGCCCACATTACTGGGATTAGATTTCCAGTGTAACCTGCAGAGCCTAACATTTCAATTCGGCGGCCCAATACCCCCACTCACTATCTGCGGCCTCGCAACCCTCAAGGTTGAACCGCCGTCCCTGTTTGCAAACCTCACCCCGGATTGCAAACCCGTCGCCACTAGGAGCAGACGGTACAGCGCCCAGGACCGGATATTTATTCGGTCTGAAGTCCAGCGGCTGCTGAAGGAAGGCATAATCCAGGCCAGCAATAGTCCCTGGAGAGTCCAGGTGGTAGTAGTAAAGACCGGGGAGAAGCAAAGGATGGTCATAGACTATAGCCAGACCATCAACAGGTACACACAGCTAGATGCGTACCCTCTCCCCCGCATATCCGACATGGTAAATCGGATTGCCCAGTATAAGGTTTTCTCCACCGTGGACCTCAAGTCCGCCTACCACCAGCTCCCCATCCGCCCAGGTGACCGCAAGTACACAGCCATCGAGGCAGATGGGCGTCTATACCACTTCCTAAGGCTCCCATTTGGTGTCACGAACGGGGTCTCGGTCTTCCAACGGGAGATGGACCGAATGGTTGACCAGCACGGGTTGCAGGCCACGTTCCCGTACCTCGATAACGTAACCATCTGCGGCCACGATCAGCAGGACCACGACGCCAACCTCCAAAAATTCCTCCAGACCGCTAACGCCCTGAACCTCACATACAACGAGGAAAAGTGCGTTTTTAGCACAAACCGGTTGGCCATCCTGGGATACGTACTGCGCAATGGGATAATAGGCCCCGACCCCGAACGCATGCGCCCCCTCATGGAATTTCCCCTCCCCCACTGCTCCAAAGCCCTGAAACGTTGCCTGGGGTTCTTTTCATATTACGCCCAGTGGGTCCCCCAGTACGCAGACAAGGCCCTTCAATACAGACCACGACCTTCCCCCTGTCGACATAGGCTCGCCAGGCCTTCAGCCGCATCAAAGCGGATATCGCAAAGGCCACGATGCGCGCCATCGACGAGTCCCTCCCCTTCCAGGTCGAGAGCGACGCATCCGACGTAGCTCTGGCGGCCACCCTTAACCAAGCGGGCAGACCCGTGGCCTTTTTTCTCCTGAACCCTCCACGCCTCAGAAATCCGCCACTCCTCAGTGGAAAAGGAAGCCCAAGCCATAGTGGAAGCTGTGCGACATTGGAGGAATTACCTGGCCGGCAGGCGATTCACTCTCCTCACCGACCAACGGTCGGTAGCCTTCATGTTCGATAATGCACAGCGGGGCAAAATTAAAAATGACAAGATCTTAAGGTGGAGGATCGAGCTCTCCACCTTCAACTACGAGATCTTGTACCGTCCCGGAAAGCTGAACGAGCCGTCCGACGCCCTATCCCGCGGCACATGTGCCAACGCACAAATAGACCGTCTCCAAACCCTCCACGAGGACCTCTGCCACCCGGGGGTCACTCGGTTCTACCATTTTATAAAGTCCCGCAACCTCCCCTACTCTGTGGAGGAGGTCCGTACAGTCACCAGGAACTGCCACATCTGCGCGGAGTGCAAACCGCACTTTTTCAGGCCGGATAGAGCGCACCTGATCAAGGCTTCCCGCCCCTTTGAACGCCTCAGTCTGGATTTCAAAGGGCCCCTCCCCTCCACCGACCGCAACACATACATCCTGAACGTGGTGGACGAGTACTCCCGTTTCCCCTTCGCCATCCCCTGCCCCGACATGACAGCGGCCACAGTCATTAAAGCCCTTGGCACCATAGTCACACTGTTCGGCTGCCCCGCATATATCCATAGCGACAGGGGGTCCTCCTTCATGAGTGACGAGCTGCGCCAGTTCCTGCTCAGCAAGGGCATAGCCTCGAGCAGGACGACCAGCTACAGCCCCCGGGGGAACGGGCAAGTAGAGAGGGAGAACGGCACGGTCTGGAAGACCATCCTACTGGCCCTACGGTCCAGGGATCTCCCAGTTTCCCGGTGGTAGGAGGTCCTCCCGGACGCTCTCCACTCCATCCGGTCGCTGCTGTGTACCACCACTAACCAAATGCCCCATGAGCGCCTCCTTGTCTTCCCCAGGAAGTCCTCCTCCGGAACGTCGCTGCCAACCTGGCTGGCGGCCCCAGGACCCATCTTGCTCCGGAAACATGTGCGGGTGCACAAGTCGGACCCGTTGGTCGAGAGGGTTCACCTCCTCCACGCGAACCCGCAGTACGCTTACGTGGCGTACCCCGACGGCCGACAGGACACGGTCTCCCTGCGAGACCTGGCGCCCGCCGGCAACACACGCACCCCCCCCCGACACCGATCATCCCCTCCCTGCCACCGGCGCACCCCGCGACCACCCCCTTCCCGGGAGGATCGGTCCTCCTCCCGTGTCCGCCCAGGAGTGAAACAGGAACAAACACCGAAACGCTCCCGGAGACGACAACGCCGGAACAAGCACCTGCACCACCACCGGGGCTGAGGCGATCGACGAGGAAGACCAGACCGCCCGCTCGACTCGTGGCATCGGCGTGACACCAAGAATGTTGTTGGACTGTAACAAAAAAAATTTTCTCTTACTAATATTGTAAATAGTTTCACAAACCTTGTACATAGCCCAGTGTAGGGCGAAAACTGTCATGACATGCCCAAAATCTTCCTCCCAGGATCAGCCTTGTAAACCCCTACCACCATGCGAACCACCACCCCGCCGGGTTCATTTTTAACAAGGGGTGAATGTGGTGGTATGTATTAGGGGTCATGTGGGACTGTGAAGCCGTGATGCTATTGGCTGACAGATCCCGGGTCCTGGTTGGCTGTTGACTCCTGGCTCCGCCCTGAAGGCGGAGTATAAGAACCCGGACTTCTCCCCGCCGCTCCATTCTGTTGCTGAACTGCTGGGGACAAGTCTCGCTCAATAAAGCCTCATCGACTTCATCTCTACTCGTCTCTCTCGTAAGTCATTGTGCGCTACACCTTGTATAATGGAACACTACTCCTCTCACCCTGAATTCCACATATCACCACCTTTTCTGTCAACATTCTTCCCAAACTGCATAACTCTTCATCTCTTACCATTGAAGATTGACTAGCTCCCGTATCTGTGACTTCTTTACCTCCTGATACGAGTAAATTTTGCCCACACAAGTAAATTCTTTGAAGAGATCTGGCACCTTCTTATCAATCACGTCTTGATCAGGCGGTACAATCTTTTGCACCACCTTCGCTTCACTTTGGCTTTCCTTTACCACTCTAACAAACCCTGTTTTACCTCATCAGCCTTCCCAGTGCTTTTCTTCAACCCCGAACACTGTGACATTAAATGGCCTAGTTTATTACAGTGAAAACAATTGAAACTTTTCATTTTTTTCCACCTTCCTGGGTTTCTTTTTTAACCTGAGGCACACTCTCTTTATTGTCTCCCATCAGATCACCTTTACCTTTACCACTTGAGTATTTCTCATGTCCCCAGTTTCTATCCCTCACCGGCTGAAACTGATGTCGGAAACCAAGTTTTGATTTATGAACTAATTCATAATCATCTACCATTTCTGCTGCTAATCTCGCAATTTTAACCCTCTGCTCTTCCACATTAGTTCTCACTACATCAGGAATTGAATTTTTAAACTCCTCCAAAAGTATAATTTCTCTGAGAGCTTCATACGTTTGGTCTATTTTCAAAGCCCTTGTCCACCTATCAAAATTACTCTGAGCCATTCAAACTCCATGTATGTTTGACCAAATTCTTTCCTTAAATTTCTAAACCTTTGTCTGTAGGCTTCTGGCACTAGTTCATATGCACCTCAGATGGATTTTTTCACCTCTTCATACGTCCCAGATACCTCCTCCGGTAGTGATGCAAACACTTCACTAGCCCTACCTACCAGCTTTGTTTGAATCAGTAACACCCACATGTCCTGTGGCCATTTCATTTGTTTAGCTACCTTCTCAAATGAAATGAAAAAGGCTTCCACTTTCAACTCGTCAAACCTTGGCAATGCTTGGACATATTTAAATAGATTCCCACCAAGCCTTCGACTCTGACGCTCATCACTATCATCACTATCATCCAACTGTACGTTTCCCTTTACGTCTGCCAATTTTAACTGTCATGTTTCATGGCCATTTTCTGAAGTTCATACTCTCTCTCTCTATCTTTTTCCCTGATCTGTATCTCCCTTTCTCTTTCTTTTTGTTCTGCTAGGGCTATTCTTTCTTTTCTCCTTTCTTCTCTCTCCTTTTCTTTTTCCTCTCTCTCTCTCTTTTTCCTCTCTATCTCTTTCGTATTCAAGCTGTTTTAATTCTTTCTCATGTTCCATTTGTTTAATTTGCAACTGAATTTTTGCCATTTCCAAGGAGTCAAACTGTATCTTAGGCAACTTTAAATGCTTAGCCTCCGCCATAATTACCTCACCTTTTCGCATTTTGTCAGGTAATGTTAACTGCAATGTTTTTGCCAAATTTAACAGTCTGCTTTTAGTCTCTGTCCGTAAGGTACTGCATGTGACTGTCTCCACCCCCAAAAACTTCAGAGCTTCTGAAAGAGCCATTGTTCACAACACACTCCCTACTTAAACTAAAATACCACATCTGAAAAGCAACCAATTTACAGTGCAGAAGGAGGCCATTCGGCCCATCGAGTCAGCACCAGCTCTTTGAAAGCCCACACCTCCACCCTATCCCCATAACCCAGTAACCCGACCCAACAGTAAGGGCAATTTTGTACACTAAGGGCAATTTAGCATGACTAATCCACCTAACCTGCACATCTTTGGACTGTGGGAGGAAACCGGAGCACCCGGAGGAAACCTACGCAGACACGGGAAGAACGTGCAGACTCCGCACAGACAGTGAACCAAGCCGGGAATCGAACCTGGGACCCTGGAGATGTGAAGCAATTGTGCTAACCACAATGCTACCGTGCTGCCTCTAGTTCACTAAGCCAATCCAATCGATAGACTTTTATCCCCCTCGAGCCCAAAATTTGTTATAGGCCAGGGTTTAGAGAACCCCAAAGTGTAGCATGGAGTTCCCCTGACCCACAACTTTTACTAGATTGTGGTATGGGGAGCACACGGCCCACTCTACAGGTGTGGGACAGCAGAAATGGAAAAGTATTTTTTAAAGCAAATTAATGTTTATTCTATGAACTCAAGTTAACCTTTTTAAAACATACAGTGAACATCTTAGCAACCATTAATTCAAATACAACCCCCAAAGAATACAACACTAAGTAATCCTTTAAACTTTCCTTTTAACATCCATAAGACTTAAAACACCTTTTACCAGAAGCACATTAGGTTTACATTCACTACTGAGAACATTTATAATTCTGAATTCACTAAATGATCAAGAGATAGTCTTTTGATGGCAGAGAGAACAGCAGTACACCTGCTCTGTCTGGCCTCAGCTCCAACACTGAAAACGAAACTAAAACACACCCTGCAGCAAACAGCCTAAAACGAAAGTAAAAATCTGACAGACAGCCCAGCTCCACCCACTCTCTGACATCACTGCAGTAGCAAACACCCATTTCTTAAAGGTACTCTCACTACAGATATTTATATACACCCATTTATAAACACCCATTTTTTAAAGGTTCTCTCACATGACAGGTGTCTCCTTCCCGGACTCGCTAGTGAGGGCACCTTCGGCCCTGCCTCGCTCGCGCGGGTGCGCCCTCTCCCCTGCCTCGCTTGGGCGGGAGTGCCATCTCCCGTGCCTCGTTCGCGTGGGTGCTCCCCCTCCCCTGCTTGCTTGCTTGGGTGCGCCCCCTCCCTTGCTCGCCTGATGCACCATCACCCCAGTCTCCCTTGGCCCCTGTCACACTCATGCGTGCCGCCACCTCCCTCCCCGCCTCCTTCACGCGTGCCGGCGCCCCCCTCCTCAATCAAGCATGCTTGTTTGCGCCTTCTCACCCCAGCCTCCCTCACGCGAACCGTCCCTTTTGCACTGATGTTCTCCCCCCCCACCCCGCCGCCAATCTGAGGCACCTCTTGGAAATGCCCACCGTTCTCTTTTGCACGTTGCGGAGGGGTTTCCTGGATGGTCTGCTCCTGCGGTACACCTTGCACCACCTCGCCCCCGCCCGCTGCTGGATAACGGCCTTGTCACCATTGGTTTCCCGGACTCCTGGCTGCCTGCGCCTTTTAGTGGCCGTGTGGGATCCGTGAGCCATGCGTGTGTGAGCTGCCCTCGGCCGCACCCCACCTTGATCTTTGGGCACCGGGTACGGAGGAGGGGGTGCGTGGAAGGTGGACGACCTCCCCGTAGGCAAGGCCAAGCTGGCCATTAATAGGTTCATTCAGCAAGTGGTCGAGTGGGGCATCGTTCATCCCGACTGCCTGCAAGCCCGCTTTCCGTTGCCGACTGTCCCTGTAAGGGAGCATGCTGTGTCTTTCAGCGTGAGCGAGGCCTGCCATGCCTGGTGGGCACCATGGGGACAAGGGCGGTCTACCAACCCCATGAACCACATGTTGTGTTAATGTTTTTTTAAGTTTCCTTTACAATTCCGTTTACGTTGACGCGGTGTCCCTTTCGGGGACTGTCCATTTTACTCCTCCATTTGCTGAATTGGTTTATTTGGATACCCCAAAGGAAGCGCACACAAACTCTTCTGACACCTGTGTCTCCTGTTTGTTTACCCCCCCCCCCCCCCCCCTTCCGCTGCCTCAGGTACGAGCAATCAGATGATTGGCGAACGAGCCTTGACTCCGGCAGTCTCGTTCCGTCCCGCCCTTGACTGCCGGGCAATCATGCAGCAGATGTCGCCCACCGCGTTCGGTAAGTCTCGTGCCGCGGCCGCCATTGCGTCGTACCGTGAGCGCTGGACTTGTGCCAACCAAACCACCCCACCCCACAGCCCAAACACCAGAAGGCCCTTGGCTGCTCGTTGGGACACTGATGCAGTCCATGGCCAATGATCCGGGGTTCGGTACAATTCGACTGCGCGAGACATAGCGGCTGGGCCTATGCAACACCGTCCTTGACCTCAGTGGGACTCCAGTTCTTTAACCCACCCTCTCATGGTCCCAGTACCTCCCTTGCGCACTGGCCGAACACCTCGATCAGGCTTTCGGAGTGGAGAGGAACCCGGAAATCGCCGTGTTGCTGACAGTGAGGCGGTAGAGGTTCTGCGGTTCTTGGGAGCGAGAAGATATTTCTGAGGAGGTTACAGCTTTCTGGGGGAGGGGATGGGGGGGGGGGGGGAAGACACTGAGACTCACTTCCACTGACATCAACCTTGGGGTTGGGGGGGTTGAAGCACACCAGAGGTCGGCACGTGCGGACAGAGACTTTAACCGACAAGTTTGCTGTGGAGGAAGGTGTGCTAAAAACAATATTTGAAACCAAGTCTTTTTTTTCTTTTGGTTATTATATTTTGTCCTGTTCCACCCCTCGGTGTTTGTCTGTCTTGTGGGCGTGGGGGGGAGAAGTTAAAGTGGGGAGGCCCTCGGGTCTGGCCTCTTTCCCAAAGCAGCCTGAGCTGAGTTTAGATGGTGGGCTGATAGACTGCAGTGGGGCCCTGCAGTGCGGGGATAGAGGTCTTCTAGTTTGGTCCACGGTCAGAAACGGGGAGGCGGGAGGTTAGACGTAGAGGAGCCTCGGCCTTTGCAACAGTCCAACGGGTTTTGAGCTTGAGTGGGGGACTGTAGGGTGGATGGATGAAGTAATCATTGTACTGAGGGGGAAGGGGGGGGGGGGGTTGAAATGTAATAGCTGCAGGGGACAGGGCAGTGAGGAAGGTGGGCCCAGTTCTCTGCAGCCAAGACTGAGAGTCCAGATGGTGTCCTAAAAACCCCATAGGCCCCGGAGACAACACAAGTGAATTAACCAATAATTCGTTGGCCCTTGGCTGCTCAATAAATCCAGTCACCAGGTTTGTAAGTTTACGCACAATTACTGTTGATTTATACCAACAACTATAACGACCAATGCGGGAAATACTATTAACTAATTCCTAACTCCCCACTTTAACTTCTCCCCCCCCCCCCCACACCCACCCACCCACACACACACAAGACAAACAAACACCGAAGGGTGGAAAGGGGTAAAATATAATAACCAAAAGAAAAAAAAAGACTTGGTTTCAAATATTGTTTTTGGCACACCTTCCTTCACAGCAAACTTGTCGGTTAAAGTCTCTGTCCGCAGCCTGTAATAGTGTTCTCTGTGGATTAGTTCCTGCAGGTTCTCTGTAATTTTAGAAGTGTAGCAATCACAGTCTTTCTGGAGAGAGTAGCAGCAAGGTCTGGTCTTTGTTTGCAGCCTGCACTGGTTTTCCTGCGGACAGATTCATTCAGGTGCTCTGTAGGTTCAGCAATACAGCACCCACAGACTTTCTGGATAGAACCGGAAACTCCTTGGGGCTCTGAAAAGTATTCCGCTGGGATAGGATCCAATCGCCATCCGTTGCTGGGAAGGGTACGGCCTTTTGGGCACATTCATTGGCCACTGGGCAATCAATCGGACCGAGTCTCACCCATCTATCTCTCTTTGGTGCCAGCAAGTCTGAAGCCTCCTGTTCCAAGCAGCAGCAACTAGAATTCTCTCCGGTAACATCTGAGTTCCGCTGCCTTGAAGACACAGGTCCATTAATCATCCGTGGATCAAAAATGATAACGGCAAAATAAAAGAAAGGGGAGGAACAGGAAGGAGCCTTACAATTGGAAAGTTGTTCACCTGAGCTGTGCTGGGACCAGCATTCAGGCGCGTTACATAGCTTGTGGGGCGGTGGGGGTGGGGCAGGGGGTGGTACAGCGGGGCCTTTAAACTAACTAGTGGGCGTGAAGGAAGATGTGGTGAATTAACAGAGAGAGGACGAAGCAAGGAGATAAGGTAGCGACGAGGGTGATAACAATCAAGAGTGTGGCAGGAAGGGCCACCCTAGAAGAAGATGACCCAGGTTCGAATCCCACCACGGCAACCGATGAAATTTAACATCAATTAATAAACTCGAGAATCATCAAGCCGGTTCCGCGAATCATTGATTGTCGTTTTAAAAAAAAAAAACATCTGGTTCACTGATGTCCCTAACCCGGTCTGGCCTACACAAAGAATCCAGACCACCACACAGCAATGTGGGGGACGTGCCTCTCTGAAATGGCCGAGCAAGCCCCACTCCGTTCAATTCAGGAAAGTCGGCTCACCAGCAATGGGCAGTAAAGGCCGCTCGGCCAGCGGACATTTAGCTTTCTACCAATCAGTGGGCACACTCTGGATAAGCAAACGGTGAAGGGGGAAGAGGCTGAGGGAGGGGGAAGAGGCTGAGGGAGGGGGAAGAGGCTGAGGGAGGGGGAAGAGGCTGAGGGAGGAGGAAGAGGCTGAGGGAGGGGGGGAGAGGCTGAGGGAGAGGGGGAAGAGGCTGAGGGAGGAGGGGGAAGAGGCTGAGCGAGGAGAGGGAAGAGGCTGAGGGAGGAGGGGAAGAGGCTGAGGGAGATGGGGAAGAGGCTGAGGGAGGAGAGGGAAGAGGCTGAGGGAGGAGGGGAAGAGGCTGAGGGAGGGGGAAGAGGCTGAGGGGGGAGAGGCTGAGGGAGGAGAGAGAAGAGGCTGAGGAGGGAGGGGGAAGACGCTGAGGGAGGGGGAAGAGGCTGAGGGAGGGGGAAGAGGCTGAGGGAGGAGAGAGAAGAGGCTGAGGAGGGAGGGGGAAGAGGCTGAGGGAGGGGGAAGAGGCTGAGCGAGGAGAGGGAAGAGGCTGAGGGAGGAGAGAGAAGAGGCTGAGAGGGGGAAGAGGCTGAGGGAGGGGAAGAGGCTGAGGGAGGAGGGGGAAGAGGCTGAGGGGGGAGAGAGAAGTGGCTGAGGAGGGAGGGGGAAGAGGCTGAGGGACAGGGGAAGAGGCTGAGGGAGGAGAGAGCAAGAGGCTGAGGAGGGAGTGGGAAGAGGCTGAGGGAGAGGGGGAAGAGGCTGAGGGGGGAGAGAGAAGAGGCTGAGGAGGGAGGGGGAAGAGGCTGAGGGAGGAGAGGGAAGAGGCTGAGGGAGGAGGGGGAAGAGGCTGAGGGAGGGGGAAGAGGCTGAGGGGGGAGAGGCTGAGGGAGGAGAGAGAAGAGGCTGAGGAGGGAGGGGGAAGAGGCTGAGGGAGGGGGAAGAGGCTGAGCGAGGAGAGGGAAGAGGCTGAGGGAGGAGAGAGAAGAGGCTGAGAGGGGGAAGAGGCTGAGGGAGGGGAAGAGGCTGAGGGAGGAGGGGGAAGAGGCTGAGGGGGGAGAGAGAAGTGGCTGAGGAGGGAGGGGGAAGAGGCTGAGGGACAGGGGAAGAGGCTGAGGGAGGAGAGAGAAGAGGCTGAGGAGGGAGTGGGAAGAGGCTGAGGGAGAGGGGGAAGAGGCTGAGGGGGGAGAGAGAAGAGGCTGAGGAGGGAGGGGGAAGAGGCTGAGGGAGAGGGGGAAGAGGCTGAGGAGAGGGGGAAGAGGCTGAGGGAGAGGGGGAAGAGGCTGAGGGGGGAGAGAGAAGAGGCTGAGGAGGGAGGGGGAAGAGGCTGAGGGAGGAGGGGAAGAGGCTGAGCGAGGAGGGGGAAGAGGCTGAGGGGGGAGAGAGAAGAGGCTGAGGGAGGGGGAAGAGGCTGAGCGAGGAGAGGGAAGAGGCTGAGGGAGGAGGGGAAGAGGCTGAGGGGGGAAAGAGGCTGAGGGGGGAGAGAGAAGAGGCTGAGGGAGGGGGAAGAGGCTGAGAGAGAGGGGGAAGAGGCTGAGGGAGGAGGGGAAGAGGCTGAGCGAGGAGAGGGAAGAGGCTGAGGGAGGAGAGAGAAGAGGCTGAGGGAGAGGGGGAAGAGGCTGAGGGAGGAGTGGGAAGAGGCTGAGGGAGAGGGGGAAGAGGCTGAGCGAGGAGGGGGAAGAGGCTGAGGGAGAGGGGGAAGAGGCTGAGCGAGGAGGGGGAAGAGGCTGAGGGAGGAGAGGGAAGAGGCTGAGGGAGGAGGGGGAAGAGGCTGAGGGAGGAGAGGGAGAGGCTGAGGGAGGAGTGGGAAGAGGCTGAGGGAGAGGGGGAAGAGGCTGAGCGAGGAGGGAGAAGAGGCTGAGGGAGAGGGGGAAGAGGCTGAGCGAGGAGGGGGAAGAGGCTGAGGGAGGAGAGGGAAGAGGCTGAGGGAGGAAGGGAAGAGGCTGAGGGAGGAGGGGAAGAGGCTGAGGGAGGAGTGGGAAGAGGCTGAGGGGAGAGGGGGAAGAGGCTGAGCGAGGAGGGGGAAGAGGCTGAGGGAGGAGAGGGAAGAGGCTGAGGGAGGAAGGGAAGAGGCTGAGGGAGGAGGGGAAGAGGCTGAGGGAGGAGTGGGAAGAGGCTGAGGAGAGAGGGGGAAGAGGCTGAGCGAGGAGGGGGAAGAGGCTGAGGGAGGAGAGGGAAGAGGCTGAGGGAGGAGGGGACGAGGCTGAGGGAGGAGTGGGAAGAGGCTGAGGGAGGAGGGGGAAGAGGCTGAGCGAGGAGAGGGAAGAAGCTGAGGGAGGAGGGGAAGAGGCTAAGGGAGTGGGAAGAGGCTGAGGGGGGAGAGGCTGAGGGAGAGGGGGTTGAGGCTGAGGGAGAGGGGGGAGAGGCTGAGGGAGAGGGGGAAGAGGCTGAGGGAGGAGGGGAAGAGGCTGAGGAAGAAAGAGGGGTAAGAAAGACACTCTATGACGAGGGAAAGAGAATGAGACTGGGAGACTTGATCCTGGTGTCCAAAAAGGAGAACTGGTTTTAGTTTTCTAAAATTCCCTTGATTCTGGTCGGATCCCATCAGATTGGCGAATCCGAATTGTAACTCCTGTATTGGAAATGGGAAGGAGAGGACAGCCAGGCGGCTTACAGTCTAGTTAGCTGTACCTCTGTCAGAGAAAAAACACTAGAATCTACTATGAAGGAGGTTAAAGCGGGGCAATTAGTCCACATGGTTTGGTAAAAGGGAAATTGCGTTTGACTGATTATTTAGGCTATTTTGAAGAGGTAACCAGCAACGTGGGGAAAGGGGTACCTGTAGATGTACTATAACGGGCGTTCAGACAGTCAACCGGGAGGGAGGGAGGGTGTGGGGGTTGGGACGGATGGTAAATGTGGGGAGAGGTTTCTGTTTGACACTGTGCCTTCATCGCTGGTTTTAACAACAACTCTCTATTTCCTCCCCCCCCCCCCCACCCACTATGTTTTCCGCCGTTCTCACATTCGTCCTTTTCACTAACCACCTTCTCTGTCTATCCCTCTCTTTCCATGCCCCCCTCTTTCTCTGCACCATCCTCTCCACAACTCTCTCCCTCTCACCACATCTCCCTGCCTCACATTCCTCCCCTCCCTCCCTCTCTCCGCCCCTCCCTCCCTCTCTCCGCCCCTCCCTCCCTCTCTCCGCCCCTCCCTCCCTCTCTCCGCCCCTCCCTCCCTCTCTCCGCCCTACCTCCCTCTCTCCGCTCGTCCCTCCCTCTCTCCGCCCCTCCCATCCCTCTCTCCGCCCCTCCCTCCCTCTCTCTGCCCCTCCCTCCCTCCCTCTCT
>NW_027309473.1:0-32366 GCF_047496885.1 Scyliorhinus torazame | reverse complement strand
GAGAGAGAGACAGAGAGAGTGACAGAGAGAGACAGAGAGAGAGACAGAGAGAGAGACAGAGAGAGCGAGAGACAGAGAGAGGGACAGAGAGAGAGAGAGACAGAGAGAGGGAGAGAGAGACAGAGAGAGAGAGAGAAAGACAGAGAGAGAGAGAGAGACAGAGAGAGAGAGAGAGACAGAGAGAGAGAGACAGAGAGAGAGAGACAGAGAGAGGGACAGAGAGAGAGAGACAGAGAGAGAGAGAGAGAGAGACAGAGACAGACAGAGAGAGAGACAGAGAGAGAGAGATAGTGAGAGAGACAGAGAGAGAGCCAGAGAGAGAGAGAGAGACAGAGAGAGTGACAGAGAGAGACAGAGAGAGAGACAGAGAGAGAGACAGAGAGAGCGAGAGACAGAGAGAGGGACAGAGAGAGAGAGAGAGACAGAGAGAGGGAGAGAGAGACAGAGAGAGAGAGAGAAAGACAGAGAGAGAGAGAGAGAGAGAGAGACAGAGAGAGGGAGAGAGAGAGAGAGACAGAGAGAGAGAGAGAGAGAGAGAGAGAAAGACAGAGAGAGGGAGAGAGAGAGAGAGACAGAGAGAGGGACAGAGAGAGAGAGAGACAGAGAGAGAGAGAGAGAGACAGAGAGAGGGACAGAGAGAGAGAGAGAGACAGAGAGAGGGAGAGAGAGAGAGACAGAGAGAGGGAGAGAGAGACAGAGAGAGAGAGACAGAGAGAGAGAGACAGAGAGAGAAAGACAAAGAGAGGGAGAGAGAGAGACAGAGAGGGACAGAGAGAGAGAGACAGAGACAGAGAGAGGGAGAGAGAGAGAGAGACAGAGAGACAGAGAGAGAGAGAGAGAAAGACAGAGAGAGGGAGAGAGAGAGAGAGAGACAGAGAGAGAGAGAGACCGAGAGAGGGACAGAGAGAGAGAGACAGAGACAGAGAGAGGGAGAGAGAGAGAGAGAGACCGAGAGAGGGAGAGAGAGACAGAGAGAGACAGAGAGAGGGAGAGAGACAGAGAGAGAGAGAG
Organism: Scyliorhinus torazame; assembly: GCF_047496885.1. Lineage (NCBI taxonomy): Eukaryota > Metazoa > Chordata > Chondrichthyes > Carcharhiniformes > Scyliorhinidae > Scyliorhinus > Scyliorhinus torazame. Next base: position 31,355 of record NW_027309473.1, on the reverse strand, counting down.
AGAGAAAGACAGAGTGGGGGAGAGAGAGAGACAGAGAGAGAGAGGGAGACAGAGAGAGGGAGAGAGAGAGACATAGAGAGAGAGAGACAGAGAGAGAGATAGAGAGAGATAGAGAGAGAGGGGGACAGACAAGAGAGGCTGGGACAGGGAGAGAGAGAGAGACAGAGAGAGAGACCGAGAGAGAGAGACAGAGAGACAGAGAGAGGGGGAGACAGACCGAGAGAGGGACAGACAGGGAGAGAGAGAGATGGGGACAGAGAGAGGGGAGACGGGGCGAGAAGGGGGACAGATTGAGGAAGAGAGAGCGGGTACAGACAGAGAGAGAGATAGGGGGGAAATGAGTCAGTAGTTTGTGAAAATGAAAGTGAAAATATTGCCTATCAGGGAGATTCCAGTGAAACTTCGGACATTTCAAAGACTCTCTTGTCAAGCTCCTGTCCTGCTGATCTTGGACGGTCCATCATTGTGTCCACACTCAGAATGGGGACCAAGAAGGTGTTTTACGAGAAAGATGAGTATCTATCAATCCTTTATCGAAACACCAGCTGTACCCGGCAGCCATTGTTTAATTTGTTTGGTGTTTGATTCCCAGCGACTAACAGGGAGTTTCCAATTAACACACGGCTGTAACATCGAGTCCTGTTTCTGTTTCACACCCGACTCCAGGGAAGAGTTTTACACTTGTGTCAGTGACTGTTATTCCCACTCTGTGACCCAGTAACCTGTCCTGGGAGTGTTTGATGGGGACAGTGTAGAGCGAGCTTTACTCTGTATCCAACCCCGTGCTGTATCTGTCCTGGGAGTGTTTGATGGGGACAGTGTAGAGCGAGCTTTACTCTGTATCTAACCCCGTGCTGTACCTGTCCTGGGAGTGTTTGATGGGGACAGTGTAGAGGGAGCTTTACTCTGTATCTAGCCCCGTGCTCTACCTGTCCTGGGACTGTTTGATGGGGACAGTGTCGAGGGAGCTTTACTCTGTATCTAACCCCGTGCTGTACCTGTCCTGGGAGTGTTTGATGGGGACAGTGTAGAGCGAGCTTTACTCTGTATCCAACCCCGTGCTGTATCTGTCCTGGGAGTGTTTGATGGGGACAGTGTAGAGCGAGCTTTACTCTGTATCTAACCCCGTGCTGTACCTGTCCTGGGAGTGTTTGATGGGGACAGTGTAGAGGGAGCTTTACTCTGTATCTAGCCCCGTGCTCTACCTGTCCTGGGACTGTTTGATGGGGACAGTGTCGAGGGAGCTTTACTCTGTATCTAACCCCGTGCTGTACCTGTCCTGGGAGTGTTTGATGGGGACAGTGTAGAGGGAGCTTTACTCTGTATCTAACCCCGTGCTGTACCTGTCCTGGGAGTGTTTGATGGGGACAGTGTAGAGGGAGCTTTACTCTGTATCTAACCTCGTGCTGTACCTGTCCTGGGAGTGTATGACGGGGACAGTGTAGAGGGAGCTTTACTCTGTATCCAACCCCGTGCTGTACCTGTCCTGGGAGTGTTTGATGGGGACAGTGTAGAGGGAGCTTTATTCTGTATCCAACCCCGTGCTGTACCTGTCTTGGGAGTGTTTGATGGGGACAGTGTGGAGGGAGCTTTACTCTGTATCTAACCCCGTGCTGTACCTGTCCTGGGAGTGTTTGATGGGGACACTGTAGAGGGAGCTTTACTCTGTATCTAACCCCGTGCTGTACCTGTCCTGGGAGTGTTTGATGGGGACAGTGTAGAGGGAGCTTTACTCTGTATCTAACCCCGTGCTGTACCTGTCCTGGGAGTGTTTGACGGGGACAGTGTAGAGGGAGCTTTACTCTGTATCTAATCCCGTGCTGTACCTGTCCTGGGAGTGTTTGATGGGGACAGTGTAGAGGGAGCTTTACTCTGTATCTAACCAAGTGCTGTACCTGTCCTGGGAGTGTTTGATGGGGACAGTGTAGAGGGAGCTTTACTCTGTATCTAACCCCGTGCTGTACCTGTCCTGGGAGTGTTTGATGGGGACAGTGTAGAGGGAGTTTTACTGTGTATCTAACCCCGTGCTGTACCTGTCCTGGGAGTGTTTGATGGGGACAGTGTCGAGGGAGCTTTACTCTGTATCTAACCCCGTGCTGTACCTGACCTGGGAGTGCTTGATGGGGGCAGTGTAGAGGGAACTTTACTCTGTATCGAACCCCGTGCTGTACCTGTCCTGGGAGTGTTTGATGGGGACAGTGAAGAGGGAGCTTTACTCTGTATCGAAACCCGTGCTGTACCTGTCCTGGCAGTGTGTGATGGGGACAGTGAAGAGGGAGCTTTACTCTGTATCTAACCCCGTGCTGTACCTGTCCTGGGAGTGTTTGATGGGGACAGTGTAGAGGGAGCTTTACTCTGTATCTAACCCCGTGCTGTACCTGTCCTGAGAGTGTTTGATGGGGACAGTGAAGAGGGAGCTTTACTCTGTATCTAATCCCGTGCTGTACTTGTCCTGGGAGTCTTTAATGGGGACAGTGTAGAGGGAGCTTTACTCTGTATCTAACCCCGTGCTGTCCCTGTCCTGGGAGGGATTGATGGGGACAGTGTAGAGGGAGTTTTACTCTGTATCTAACCCCATGCTGTACCTGTCCTGGGAATGTTTGATGAGGACAGTGTAGAGGGAGCTTTACTCTGTATCTAACCCCGTGCTGTACCTGTCCTGGGATTGTTTGATGGGGACAGTGCAGAGGGAGCTTTACTCTGTATCTAACCCCGTGCTGTACCTGTCCTGGGAGTGTTTGATGGGGACAGTGCAGAGGGAGCTTTACTCTGTATCTAACCCCGTGCTGTACCTGTCCTGGGAGTGTTTGATGGGCACAGTTTAGAGGGAGCTTTACTCTGTTTCTAACCCCGTGCTGTACCTGTCCTGGGAGTGTTTGATGGGGACAGTGTAGAGGGAGCTTTACTCTGTATCTAACCCCGTGCTGTACCTGTCCTGGGCGTGTTTGATGGGGACAGTGTAGAGGTTGCTTCACTCTGTATCTAACCCCGTGCTGTACCTGTCCTGGGAGTGTTTGATGGGGACAGTGAAGAGGGAGCTTTGCTCTGTATCGAACCCCGTGCTGTACCTGTCCTGGGAGTGTTTGATGGGGACAGTGTAGAGGGAGCTTTACTCTGTATCTAGCCCTGTGCTGGACCTGTCCAGGTAGTGTTTGATGGGGACAGTGAAGAGGGAGCTTTACTCTGTATCTAACCCTGTGCTGTCCTTGTCCTGGGAGTGTTTGATGAGGACAGTGTAGAGGGAGCTTTACTCTGTATCTAACCCCGTGCTGTACCTGTCCTGGGAGTGTTTGATGGGGGCAGTGTAGAGGGAGCTTTACTCTCTATCTAACCCCGGGCTGTACCTGTCCTGGGAGTGTTTGATGGGGACAGTGTAGAGGGAGCTTTACTCTGTATCGAACCCCGTGCTGTACCTGTCCTGGGAATGTTTGATGGGGACAGTGTAGAGGTTGCTTTACTCTGTATCTAACCCCGTGCTGTACCTGTCCTGGGAGTGTTTGCTGGGACAGTGTAGAGGGAGCTTTACTCTGTATCTAACCCCGTGCTGTACCTGTCCTGGGAGTGTTTGATGGGGACAGTGTAGAGGGAGCTTTACTCTGTATCTAGCCCCGTGCTCTACCTGTCCTGGGACTGTTTGATGGGGACAGTGTCGAGGGAGCTTTACTCTGTATCTAACCCCGTGCTGTACCTGTCCTGGGAGTGTTTGATGGGGACAGTGTAGAGGGAGCTTTACTCTGTATCTAACCCCGTGCTGTACCTGTCCTGGGAGTGTTTGATGGGGACAGTGTAGAGGGAGCTTTACTCTGTATCTAACCTCGTGCTGTACCTGTCCTGGGAGTGTATGACGGGGACAGTGTAGAGGGAGCTTTACTCTGTATCCAACCCCGTGCTGTACCTGTCCTGGGAGTGTTTGATGGGGACAGTGTAGAGGGAGCTTTATTCTGTATCCAACCCCGTGCTGTACCTGTCTTGGGAGTGTTTGATGGGGACAGTGTGGAGGGAGCTTTACTCTGTATCTAACCCCGTGCTGTACCTGTCCTGGGAGTGTTTGATGGGGACACTGTAGAGGGAGCTTTACTCTGTATCTAACCCCGTGCTGTACCTGTCCTGGGAGTGTTTGATGGGGACAGTGTAGAGGGAGCTTTACTCTGTATCTAACCCCGTGCTGTACCTGTCCTGGGAGTGTTTGACGGGGACAGTGTAGAGGGAGCTTTACTCTGTATCTAATCCCGTGCTGTACCTGTCCTGGGAGTGTTTGATGGGGACAGTGTAGAGGGAGCTTTACTCTGTATCTAACCAAGTGCTGTACCTGTCCTGGGAGTGTTTGATGGGGACAGTGTAGAGGGAGCTTTACTCTGTATCTAACCCCGTGCTGTACCTGTCCTGGGAGTGTTTGATGGGGACAGTGTAGAGGGAGTTTTACTGTGTATCTAACCCCGTGCTGTACCTGTCCTGGGAGTGTTTGATGGGGACAGTGTCGAGGGAGCTTTACTCTGTATCTAACCCCGTGCTGTACCTGACCTGGGAGTGCTTGATGGGGGCAGTGTAGAGGGAACTTTACTCTGTATCGAACCCCGTGCTGTACCTGTCCTGGGAGTGTTTGATGGGGACAGTGAAGAGGGAGCTTTACTCTGTATCGAAACCCGTGCTGTACCTGTCCTGGCAGTGTGTGATGGGGACAGTGAAGAGGGAGCTTTACTCTGTATCTAACCCCGTGCTGTACCTGTCCTGGGAGTGTTTGATGGGGACAGTGTAGAGGGAGCTTTACTCTGTATCTAACCCCGTGCTGTACCTGTCCTGAGAGTGTTTGATGGGGACAGTGAAGAGGGAGCTTTACTCTGTATCTAATCCCGTGCTGTACTTGTCCTGGGAGTCTTTAATGGGGACAGTGTAGAGGGAGCTTTACTCTGTATCTAACCCCGCGCTGTCCCTGTCCTGGGAGGGATTGATGGGGACAGTGTAGAGGGAGTTTTACTCTGTATCTAACCCCATGCTGTACCTGTCCTGGGAATGTTTGATGAGGACAGTGTAGAGGGAGCTTTACTCTGTATCTAACCCCGTGCTGTACCTGTCCTGGGATTGTTTGATGGGGACAGTGCAGAGGGAGCTTTACTCTGTATCTAACCCCGTGCTGTACCTGTCCTGGGAGTGTTTGATGGGGACAGTGCAGAGGGAGCTTTACTCTGTATCTAACCCCGTGCTGTACCTGTCCTGGGAGTGTTTGATGGGCACAGTTTAGAGGGAGCTTTACTCTGTTTCTAACCCCGTGCTGTACCTGTCCTGGGAGTGTTTGATGGGGACAGTGTAGAGGGAGCTTTACTCTGTATCTAACCCCGTGCTGTACCTGTCCTGGGCGTGTTTGATGGGGACAGTGTAGAGGTTGCTTCACTCTGTATCTAACCCCGTGCTGTACCTGTCCTGGGAGTGTTTGATGGGGACAGTGAAGAGGGAGCTTTGCTCTGTATCGAACCCCGTGCTGTACCTGTCCTGGGAGTGTTTGATGGGGACAGTGTAGAGGGAGCTTTACTCTGTATCTAGCCCTGTGCTGGACCTGTCCAGGTAGTGTTTGATGGGGACAGTGAAGAGGGAGCTTTACTCTGTATCTAACCCTGTGCTGTCCTTGTCCTGGGAGTGTTTGATGAGGACAGTGTAGAGGGAGCTTTACTCTGTATCTAACCCCGTGCTGTACCTGTCCTGGGAGTGTTTGATGGGGGCAGTGTAGAGGGAGCTTTACTCTCTATCTAACCCCGGGCTGTACCTGTCCTGGGAGTGTTTGATGGGGACAGTGTAGAGGGAGCTTTACTCTGTATCGAACCCCGTGCTGTACCTGTCCTGGGAATGTTTGATGGGGACAGTGTAGAGGTTGCTTTACTCTGTATCTAACCCCGTGCTGTACCTGTCCTGGGAGTGTTTGCTGGGACAGTGTAGAGGGAGCTTTACTCTGTATCTAACCCCGTGCTGTACCTGTCCTGGGAGTGTTTGATGGGGACAGTGTAGAGGGAGCTTTACTCTGTATCTAACCCCGTGCTGTACCTGTCCTGGGAGTGTTTGATGGGGACAGTGTCGAGGGAGCTTTACTCTGTATCTAACCCCGTGCTGTACCTGTCCTGGGAGTGTTTGATGGGGACAGTGTAGAGGGAGCTTTACTCTGTATCTAACCCCGTGCTGTACCTGTCCTGGGAGTGTTTGATGGGGACAGTGTAGAGGGAGCTTTACTCTGTATCTAACCTCGTGCTGTACCTGTCCTGGGAGTGTATGATGGGGACAGTGTAGAGGGAGATTTACTCTGTCTCTAACCCCGTGCTGTACCTGTCCTGGGAGTGTTTGACGGGGACAGTGTAGAGGGAGCTTTACTCTGTATCTAATCCCGTGCTGTACCTGTCCTGGGAGTGTTTGATGGGAACAGTGTAGAGGGAGCTTTACTCTGTATCTAACCAAGTGCTGTACCTGTCCTGGGAGTGTTTGATGGGGACAGTGTAGAGGGAGCTTTACTCTGTATCTAACCCCGTGCTGTACCTGTCCTGGGAGTGTTTGATGGGGACAGTGTAGAGGGAGTTTTACTGTGTATCTAACCCCGTGCTGTACCTGTCCTGGGAGTGCTGATGGGGACAGTGTAGAGGGAGTTTTACTGTGTATCTAACCCCGTGCTGTACCTGACCTGGGAGTGCTTGATGGGGGCAGTGTAGAGGGAACTTTACTCTGTATCGAACCCCGTGCTGTACCTGTCCTGGGAGTGTTTGATGGGGACAGTGAAGAGGGAGCTTTACTCTGTATCGAAACCCGTGCTGTACCTGTCCTGGCAGTGTGTGATGGGGACAGTGAAGAGGGAGCTTTACTCTGTATCTAACCCCGTGCTGTACCTGTCCTGGGAGTGTTTGATGGGGACAGTGTAGAGGGAGCTTTACTCTGTATCTAACCCCGTGCTGTACCTGTCCTGAGAGTGTTTGATGGGGACAGTGAAGAGGGAGCTTTACTCTGTATCTAATCCCGTGCTGTACTTGTCCTGGGAGTCTTTAATGGGGACAGTGTAGAGGGAGCTTTACTCTGTATCTAACCCCGTGCTGTCCCTGTCCTGGGAGGGATTGATGGGGACAGTGTAGAGGGAGTTTTACTCTGTATCTAACCCCATGCTGTACCTGTCCTGGGAATGTTTGATGAGGACAGTGTAGAGGGAGCTTTACTCTGTATCTAACCCCGTGCTGTACCTGTCCTGGGATTGTTTGATGGGGACAGTGCAGAGGGAGCTTTACTCTGTATCTAACCCCGTGCTGTACCTGTCCTGGGAGTGTTTGATGGGGACAGTGAAGAGGGAGCTTTACTCTGTATCTAACCCAGTGCTGTACCTGTCCTGGGAGTGTTTGATGGGCACAGTTTAGAGGGAGCTTTACTCTGTTTCTAACCCCGTGCTGTACCTGTCCTGGGAGTGTTTGATGGGGACAGTGTAGAGGGAGCTTTACTCTGTATCTAACCCCGTGCTGTACCTGTCCTGGGCGTGTTTGATGGGGACAGTGAAGAGGGAGCTTTGCTCTGTATCGAACCCCGTGCTGTACCTGTCCTGGGAGTGTTTGATGGGGACAGTGTCGAGGGAGCTTTACTCTGTATCTAGCCCTGTGCTGGACCTGTCCAGGTAGTGTTTGATGGGGACAGTGAAGAGGGAGCTTTACTCTGTATCTAACCCTGTGCTGTCCTTGTCCTGGGAGTGTTTGATGAGGACAGTGTAGAGGGAGCTTTACTCTGTATCTAACCCCATGCTGTCCCTGTCCTGGGAGTGTTTGATGGGGGCAGTGTAGAGGGAGCTTTACTCTCTATCTAACCCCGGGCTGTACCTGTCCTGGGAGTGTTTGATGGGGACAGTGTAGAGGGAGCTTTACTCTGTATCGAACCCCGTGCTGTACCTGTCCTGGGAGTGTTTGATGGGGACAGTGTAGAGGTTGCTTTACTCTGTATCTAACCCCGTGCTGTACCTGTCCTGGGAGTGTTTGCTGGGACAGTGTAGAGGGAGCTTTACTCTGTATCTAACCCCGTGCTGTGCCTGTCCTGGGAGTGTTTGTTGGGGACAGTGTAGGGGGAGCTTTACTCTGTATCTAACCCCGTGCTGTACCTGTCCTGGGAGTGATTGATGTGGACAGTGTGGAGGGAGCTTTACTCTGTATCTAACTCCGTGCTGTACCTGTCCAGGGAGTGTTTGATGGGGACAGTGCAGAGGGAGCTTTACTTGGTATCTAACCCCGTGCTGTACCTGTCCTGGGAGTGTTTGATGGGGACAGTGTAGAGGGAGCTTTACTCTGTACCTAACCTCGTGCTGTACCTGTCCTGGGAGTGTTTGAATGGGACAGTGTAGCAGGAGCTTTACTCTGTATCTAACCCCGTGCTGTACCTGTCCTCGGAGTGTTTGATGGGGACAGTGTAGAGGGAGCTTTACTCTGTATCGAACGCCGTGCTGTCCCTGTCCTGGGAGTGTTTGATGGGGACAGTGTAGAGGGAGCTTTACTCTGTATCTAACCCCGTGCTGTACCTGTCCTGGGAGTGTTTGATGGGGACAGTGTAGAGGGAGCTTTACTCTGTACCTAACCCCGTGCTGTACCTGTCCTGGGAGTGTTTGATGGAGACAGTGTAGAGGGAGATTTACTCTGTATCTAACCCCGTGCTGTACCTGTCCTGGGAGTATTTGATGGGGACAACGTAGAGGGAGCTTTACTCTGTATCTAACCCCATGCTGTACCTGTCCTGGGAGTATTTGATGGGGACAGTGTAGAGGGAGCTTTACTCTGTATCTAACCCCGTGCTGTACCTGTCCTCGGAGTGTTTGATGGGGACAGTGTAGAGGAAGCTTTACTCTGTATCTAACTCCGTGCTGTACCTGTCCTGGGAGTGTTTGATGGGGACAGTGTAGAGGGAGCTTTACTCTGTATCGAACCCCGTGCTGTACCTGTCCTCGGAGTGTTTGATGGGGACAGTGTAGAGGGAGCTTTACTCTGTATCGAACCCCGTGCTGTACCTGTCCTGGGAGTGTTTGATGGGGACAGTGTGGAGGGAGCTTTACTCTGTATCTAACCCCGTGCTGTACCTGTCCTGGGAGTGTTTGATGGGGACAGTGTAGAGGGAGCTTTACTCTGTATCCAACCCCGTGCTGTACCTGTCCTGGGAGTGTTTGATGGGGACAGTGTAGAGGGAGCTTTACTCTGTATCTAACCCCGTGCTGTACCTGTCCTGGGAGTGTTTGATGGTGACAGTGTAGAGGGAGCTTTACTCTGTATCTAACCCCGTGCTGTACCTGTCCTGGGAGTGTTTGATGGGGACAGTGTAGAGGGAGCTTTGCTCTGTATCTAACCCCGTGCTGTACCTGTCCTGGGAGTGTTTGATGGGGACAGTGTAGAGGGAGCTTTACTCTGTATCTAACCCCGTGCTGTACCTGTCCTGGGAGTGTTTGATGGGGACAGTGTAGAGGGAGCTTTACTCTGTATCTAACCCCGTGCTGTACCTGTCCTGGGAGCCGGTTTTTGGGCGGGGTAGGGATCGCGTTGCGCCGGTGGGGAACCGTTGGCAGAGGGTCCCTCTCGTGGCGATTCTCTGGGCCCCGATGGGTCGCTCGGCTGCCGATCGCCAGTCCGTCCGGCGTGGGTTAGACAAGGTCCATCCCGGTGGGATCTGGCTCTGCGGGCAACTTGCGGAGTCCTCGGGGCGTGGGGGGGGGGGCACGGTGGCCTGGCCTGCGATCGGGGCCCACCGAACTGCGGGCGGGCCTGTACCGTGGGGGCACTCTTTCCTTCCCCGCCGGTCTCTGTTGGGCTCCACCATGGCCGGCTCTGAGAAGTCACCCCCTGCACACGCAGGGGTCCACGCCAGCGCAGCGACAACCCCTCCGGGGCCGAAGAGAATTTTGCAACTTCCGGTCGGCCGAAAGCCGGAGTGGTTTGCGTCGCTTTGAACTCCAGCGTCGGGTCGTCGCAGGGATACGGGGGAATCCCGCTTCTCATTCTCTGGTACGCCTGACGTTGCTCCTGACAAGCTTGCATTTGATAAGGTTCCCCATGGTAGACTTCTGCAGAAAGTAAGGAGGCATGGGATAGTGGGAAATTTGGCCAGTTGGATAACGAACTGGCTAACCGATAGAAGTCAGAGAGTGGTGGTGGATGGTAAATATTCAGCCTGGATCCCAGTTACCAGTGGCGTACCGCAGGGATCAGTTCTGGGTCCTCTGCTGTTTGTGATTTTCATTAATGACTTGGATGAGGGAGTTGAAGGGTGGGTCAGTAAATTTGCAGACGATACGAAGATTGGTGGAGTTGTGGATAGTAAGGAGGGCTGTTGTCGGCTGCAAAGAGACATAGATAGGATGCAGAGCTGGGCTGATAAGTGGCAGATGGAGTTTAACCCTGAAAAGTGTGAGGTTGTCCATTTTGGAAGGACAAATATGAATGCGGAATACAGGGTTAACGGTAGAGTTCTTGGCAACGTGGAGGAGCAGAGAGAGACCTTGGGGTCTATGTTCATACATCTTTGAAAGTTGCCACTCAAGTGGATAGAGCTGTGAAGAAGGCCTATGGTGTGCTAGCGTTCATTAGCAGAGGGATTGAATTTAAGAGCCGTGAGGTGATGATGCAGCTGTACAAAACTTTGGTAAGGCCACATTTGGAGTACTGTGTACAGTTCTGGTCGCCTCATTTTAGGAAGGATGTGGAAGCTTTGGAAAAGGTGCAAAGAAGATTTACCAGGATGTTGCCTGGAATGGAGAGTAGGTCTTACAAGGAAAGGTTGAGGGTGCTAGGCCTTTTCTCATTAGAACGGAGAAGGATGAGGGGCGACTTGATAGAGGTTTATAAGATGATCAGGGGAATAGATAGAGTAGACAGTCAGAGACTTTTTCCCCGGGTGGAACAAACCATTACAAGGGGACATAAATTTAAGGTGAAAGGTGGAAGATATAGGAGGGATATCAGAGGTAGGTTCTTTACCCAGAGAGTAGTGGGGGCATGGAATGCACTGCCTGTGGAAGTAGTTGAATCGGAAACATTAGGGACCTTCAAGCAGCTATTGGATAGGTACATGGATTACGGTAAAATGATATAGTGTAGATTTATTTGTTCTTAAGGGTAGCACGGTAGCATTGTGGATAGCACAATTGCTTCACAGCTCCAGGGTCCTAGGTTCGATTCCGGCTTGGGTCATTGTCTGTTCGGAGTCTGCACGTCCTCCCCGTGTGTGCGTGGGTTTCCTCCGGGTGCTCCGGTTTCCTCCCACAGTCCAAAGATGTGCAGGTTAGGTGGATTGGCCGTGATAAATTGCCCCTTAGTGTCCAAAATTGCCCTTACTGTTGGGTGGAGGTGTTGACCTTGGGTAGGGTGCTCTTTCCAAGAGCCGGTGCAGACTCAAAGGGCCAAATGGCCTCCTTCTGCACTGTAAATTCAATGATAATCTATGATTAATCGAGGACAAAGGTTCGGCACAACATTGTGGGCTGAAGGGCCTGTTCTGTGCTGTATTTTCTATGTTCTGTGCTCTCCTGCACCCTTCATTGAACCAGGGTTGGTGCCCTGGCTGGGTGCTAATGGTAGAGTGGGGGATATGCTGGGCCAGGAGGTTACAGAGTGTGGCTGATACAATTCTGCTGCTGCTGATGGCCCACAGCGCCACATCCATGCCCAGTCTGGAGTTGCTGGACCTGTTCGAAGTCCATCCCATTTAGCTCGGTGGTAATGCCACACAACACGATGGAGGGTACCCTCAATGTGAAGACGGGACTTTGTCTCCACAAGGACTGTGCGGTGGTCACTGCTACCGATACTGTCAGGGACAGATACATCTGCAGCAGGCAGGTTGGCGAGGATGAGGTCAAGTATGTTTTTCCCTCTTGTTGGTTCCCTCCCCACCTGCTGCAGTCCCAGTCTCGCAGCTCTGTCCTTTAGGACCCGGCCAGCTCGGTCTGTGGTGGCACTACCGAGCCAGTCTTGGTGATGGACATTGACGTCCCCCCGTCCAGAGTACATTCTGCGCCCTCGCCACCCTCAGAGCTTCCCCCAAGTGGTGTTCAACATGGAGCAGTAACTGACTGATCAGCTGATGGTGGGCGGTCTGTGGTGATCCGCAGGAGGTTTCCTTGTCCATGTTTAACCTGAAGCCACAAGGCTTCATGGGGTCCAGAGTCGATGTTGAGGATTCCCAGGGCACCTCCCTCCCGACTGTATCCCACTCTGCCACTTTCATTCTGTTTTGTTGACTTGGGAGGGGTTTGAGAAAAGCCAGTCGGTGGCTCGGCCGTTTCACAGGAAAGAGTCCATTTATTTTTTTTAGAAAATATTTTATTGAGGCATTTATAATTTTAACATTTTAAGCAACAGAGCGGTCGGGCACACGCAAAAACCCCTCAATAACACACCCAACTCCCCGCAGTCCTAAACCCTGACGACCCGTACATTAGATTCCCTGCTCTTTGTCCTCACTTCCATGCCCCCCCCCCGCTGACGGTCGATTCTCCTTGAAGAAATCGATGAACGGCAGCCTCCTCCGAGCGAACGCCCGCAATGATCCCCTTAATCATAAGAACATAAGAACTAGGAGCAGGAATCGGCCATCTGGGCCCTCGAGCCTGCTCCACCATTCAATGAGATCATGGCTGATCTTTTGTGGACTCAGCTCCACTTTCCGGCCCGAACACCATAACCCTTAATCCCTTCATTCTTCAAAAACTATCGATCTTTATCTTAAAAACATTTAACGAAGGAGCCTCTACTGCTTCGCTGGGCAAGGAATTCCATAGATTCACAACCCTTTGGGTGAAGGCGTTCCTCCTAAACTCAGTCCTAAATCTACTTCCCCTTATTTTGAGGCTATGCCCCCTAGTTCTGCTTTCACCCGCCAGTGGAAACAACCTGCCCGCATCTATCCTATCTACTCCCTTCATAATTGTATGTTTCCATAAGATCCCCCCGCATCCCTCAGGGTAATCAAACTTAATCTTCTCCAGCCTATGAAACTCTGCCATGTCGCTGACCCAAACCCCCGACTTTGGAGGCTCCGGGTCCGTCCATCCCAGCAAAATCCATCTCCGGGCCACCAGGGAGGCAAAGGCCAAAACGTCGGCCTCTCTCCCCCGGCTCCCGGGTCTGCCGACTCTCCGAATATTGTCACCTCTGGACTCGGAGTCACCGTCCCTCCCAGGGCCTCTGACATGACATCCGCGACCCCCTGCCAGAATCCCCTCAGCTTTGGACACGCCCAAAACATGTGTACATGGTTCGCAGGACTCCTCCACACCTGCCCCCCACTTCCTCAAAAAACCTACTCATCCGGGCCACGGTCATCTGAGCCCCGTGGACCGCCTTGAGCTGGATCAGGCTGAGCCTGGCACACGACGAGGGTGCATCGACTCTCCTCAGGGCCTTCTCCCATAACCGCGACTCCCAACTCTCCACCCAACCCATCCTCCCACTTCCTCTTCAGCTCCCCTATCGGGGCTCCCTCCCCTCCATCAGCTCCTTGTAGATCTCCGAGACCCTCCCCTCCCCAACCCCTCTTTTTGACATCACCCTATCCTGTCGCCCCCTGAGTGGGAGGTGAGGAAATCTCGGGACCTGCCTCCGGACAAAATCCCGTACCTGCAGGTACCCAAACCCCCCCCCACCCACCCACCCCCGGCAACCCAAACTCCTCCTCCAGCTCCTCCAGGCTCGGGAAACCCCCATTAATAAAGAGAGGCCCAAATCTCTCGATCCCTGCCTGCTGCCACCTCCTAAAGCCCCTGTCCAGCCCCCCCCCCCCCGAGAGAACCAATGATTATCACAGATGGGTGACCACACCGAGGGCCCCTCCCGAGGAAAGAGTCAATTGGAGAGTAGAGGAAGATTTACTCTGTATTTAACCGGAAGATTAATTTCACCTCCAGATCAGAGCCAGAAGAATCTTGTCCAATTATCCTGTGGACATTATGTGGACAAGGACCAGCTGCTGCCCTTCGCAAAGAAGATTCTAGACCAGGTATTTCCCACAAAACCCCATTTTTAAATTCCTGCTGAATATTCGAGCTTACATTTTGTGATGAGAGACTCAGTCAGTTCAAGTTAAATGAAGATTCTGAGGTTAAAACGGGAAATCCAGTCGGATAAACCTGACATTCATTGTATTGGCCGAAATATCAATCTTCCGGATCTTTCCACTGAGCATCAGATTCAGCAGTTCTCCCAGACTGTGCTCTCTCTCCGTTCTCACATCCCCCCCTCTCTCTCTCCATTCTCATTCTCTCTCTCTCCATCCACGCAATCACCGTCAATCCCAATCTCTCTCCTTTCTTACATCCCCCCTCTCTCTCCATTCACACTCTCTCTCCATTCTCACTCTCTCTCTCTCCATTCTCATTCTCTCTCTCTCCATTCTCACTCTCTCTCTGTCCATTCTCACTCTCTCTCTCTCCATTCTCACTCTCTCTCCATTTTCACTCTCTCTCTCTCCATTCTCACTCTCTCTCTGTCCATTCTCACTCTCTCTCTCTCCATTCTCACTCTCTCTCTCTCCATTCTCACTCTCTCTCTCCATTCTCACTCTCTCTCTCTCCATTCTCTCTCTCCCTCCATTCTCACTCTCTCTCCCTCCATTCTCACTCTCTCTGTCCATTCTCACTCTCGCTCTCCATTCTCACTCTCTCCATTCTCACTCTCCATTCTCACTCTCTTCATTTTCACTCTCTCTCCCTCCATTCTCACTCTCTCTCCCTCCATTCTCACTCTCTCTCCCTCCATTCTCACTCTCTCTCTGTCCATTCTCACTTTTTCTCTCTCCATTCTCACTCTCTCCATTCTCACTCTCTCCATTCTCACTCTCTCCATTCTCACTCTCTCTCTCTCTCCATTCTCACTCTCTCTCTCTCCATTCTCACTCTCTCTCTCTCTCTCTCTCCATTCTCACTCTCTCTCTCTCTCTCCATTCTCTCTCTCTCCCCATTCTCACTCTCTCTCTCCATTCTCACTCTCTCGCTCCATTCTGACTCTCTCTCCCTCCATTCTCACTCTCTCTCCGTCCATTCTCACCCTCTCTCTGTCCACTCTCATTCTCTCTCTCTCCATTCTCACTCACTCTCTCCATTCTCACTCTCTGTCCATTCTCACTCTCTGTCCATTCTCACTCTCTCTCTGTCCATTCTCACTCTCTCTCCTTTCTCACATTCCTCCCCTTCCTCTCTCTCGATTCCCACTCTCTCTCCTTTCTCACATTCCCTCTCTCACTCTCCATTAAAGAGCTGGCTTTGAAAGCAGACCAAGGCAGGCCAGCAGCACGGTTCAATTCCCGTACCAGCCTCCCCGAACAGGCGCCGGAATGTGGCGACTAGGGGCTTTTCACAGGAACTTCATTTGAAGCCTACTTGTGACAATAAGCGATTTTCATTCATTTCATTTTTCCCACACTCTGCCTCTCCTGTTGAGGGTTGGGGAGCTGTGTGTTTAATTTGTTGAATTTGTCGGATTGCTCAGGGTCTCTGCACCATTCAGTGCACCGTTGGCTCCGGTTCCCTGTTAAGCTGGCAAACCATTCGCTCGCTGCTCCACCTCCCCCAGGACCAACTGACCACTTTGGAGAGACAGCTGGAGGAAAATTCGAGGGAACACCCCGAGACGCTGAAAAAGGTGAGATCGATTTGGGAGCGGGATCTTCACAGAGGGCTGGAACTATTCGAAACAATTCAGAGACAGATTAGTTAATCCTTCCTCAGAGTCCCCCATGTATCTAACCTGTCCTGGGAGTGTTTGATGGGGACAGTGGAGAGGGAGCTTTACTCTGTATCTAACCCCGTGCTCACCTGTCCTGGGAGTGTTTGATGGGGACAGTGTCGAGGGAGCTTTACTCTGTATCTAACCCCGTGCTGTACCTGTCCTGGGAGTGTTTGATGGGGACAGTGTAGAGGGAGCTTTACTCTGTATCTAACCCCGTGCTGTACCTGTCCTGGGAGTGTTTGATGGGGTCAGTGTAGAGGGAGCTTTACTCTGTATCTAACCCCGTGCTGTATCTGTCCTGGGAGTGTTTGATGGGGACAGTGTCGAGGGAGCTTTACTCTGTATCTAACCCCGTGCTGTACCTGTCCTGGGAGTGTTTGATGGGGACAGTGTAGAGGGAGCTTTACTCTGTCTCTAACCCCGTGCTGTACCTGTCCTGGGAGTGTTTGATGGGGGCAGTGTAGAGGGAGCTTTACTCTGTATCTAACCCCGTGCTGTACCTGTCTCGGAGTGTTTGATGGGGACAGTGTAGAGGGAGCTTTACTCTGTATCTAACCCCGTGCTGTACCTGTCCTGGGAGTGTTTGATGGGGACAGTGTAGAGGGAGCTTTACTCTGTATCTAACCCCGTGCTGTACCTGTCCTGGGAGTGTTTGATGGGGACAGTGTAGAGGGAGCTTTACTCTGTATCTCACCCCGTGCTGTACCTGTCCTGGGAGCGTTTGATGGGGACAGTGTAGAGGGAGCTTTACTCTGTATCTAACCCCGTGCTGTACCTGTCCTGGGAGTGTTTGATGGGGACAGCGTAGAGGGAGCTTTACTCTGTATCGAACCCCGTGCTGTACCTGTCCTGGGAGTGTTTGATGGGGACAGTGTCGAGGGAGCTTTACTCTGTATCTAACCCCGTGCTGTACCTGTCCTGGGAGTGTATGTTGGGGACAGTGGAGAGGGAGCTTTACTCTGTATCTAACCCCGTGCTGTACCTGTCCTGGGAGCGTTTCACGGGGGCAGTGTAGAGGGAGCTTTACTCTGTATCTAACCCCGTGCTGTACCTGTCCTGGGAGTGTTTGATGGGGACAGCGTAGAGGGAGCTTTACTCTGTATCGAACCCCGTGCTGTACCTGTCCTGGGAGTGTTTGATGGGGACAGTGTCGAGGGAGCTTTACTCTGTATCTAACCCCGTGCTGTACCTGTCCTGGGAGTGTATGTTGGGGACAGTGGAGAGGGAGCTTTACTCTGTATCTAACCCCGTGCTGTACCTGTCCTGGGAGCGTTTCACGGGGGCAGTGTAGAGGGAGCTTTACTCTGTATCTAACCCCGTGCTGTACCTGTCCTGGGAGTGTTTGATGGGGGCAGTGTAGAGGGAGCTTTACTCTGAATCTAACGCCGTGCTGTACCTGTCCTGGGAGTGTTTGATGCCACAGTGTAGAGGGAGCTTTACCCTGAATCTAACGCCGTGCTGTACCTGTCCTGGGAGTGTTTGATGCGCACAGTGTAGAGGGAGCTTTACTCTGTATCTAACCCCGTGCTGTACCTGTCCTGGGAGTGTTTGATGGGGACAGAGTAGAGGGAGCTTTACTCTGTGTCTAACCCCGTGCTGTACCTGTCCTGGGAGTGTTTGATGGGGACAGTGTAGAGGGAGCTTTACTCTGTATCTAACCCCGTGCTGTACCTGTCCTGGGAGTGTTTGATGGGGACTGTGTAGAGGGAGCTTTACTCTGTATCTAACCCCGTGCTGTACCTGTCTCGGAGTGTTTGATGGGGACAGTGTAGAGGGAGCTTTACTCTGTATCTAACCCCGTGCTGTACCTGTCCTGGGAGTGTTTGATGGGGACAGTGTAGAGGGAGCTTTACTCTGTATCTAACCCCGTGCTGTACCTGTCCTGGGAGTGTTTGATGGGGACAGTGTAGAGGGAGCTTTACTCTGTATCTCACCCCGTGCTGTACCTGTCCTGGGAGCGTTTGATGGGGACAGTGTAGAGGGAGCTTTACTCTGTATCTAACCCCGTGCTGTACCTGTCCTGGGAGTGTTTGATGGGGACAGCGTAGAGGGAGCTTTACTCTGTATCGAACCCCGTGCTGTACCTGTCCTGGGAGTGTTTGATGGGGACAGTGTCGAGGGAGCTTTACTCTGTATCTAACCCCGTGCTGTACCTGTCCTGGGAGCGTTTCACGGGGGCAGTGGAGAGGGAGCTTTACTCTGTATCTAACCCCGTGCTGTACCTGTCCTGGGAGTGTTTGATGGGGGCAGTGTAGAGGGAGCTTTACTCTGAATCTAACGCCGTGCTGTACCTGTCCTGGGAGTGTTTGATGCCACAGTGTAGAGGGAGCTTTACCCTGAATCTAACGCCGTGCTGTACCTGTCCTGGGAGTGTTTGATGCGCACAGTGTAGAGGGAGCTTTACTCTGTATCTAACCCCGTGCTGTACCTGTCCTGGGAGTGTTTGATGGGGACAGAGTAGAGGGAGCTTTACTCTGTATCTAACCCCGTGCTGTACCTGTCCTGGGAGTGTTTGATGGGGACAGTGTAGAGGGAGCTTTACTCTGTATCTAACCCCGTGCTGTACCTGTCCTGGGAGTGTTTGATGGGGACTGTGTAGAGGGAGCTTTACTCTGTATCTAACCCCGTGCTGTACCTGTCCTGGGAGTGTTTGATGGGGACAGTGTAGAGGGAGCTTTACTCTGTATCTAACCCCGTGCTGTACCTGTCCTGGGAGTGTTTGATGGGGACAGTGTAGAGGGAGCTTTACTCTTTATCGAACCCCGTGCTGTACCTGTCCTGGATGAGTTTGATGGGGACAGTGTAGAGGGAGCTTTACTCTGTATTTAACCCCGTGCTGTACCTGTCCTGGGAGTGTTTGATGGGGACAGTGTAGAGGGAGCTTTACTCTGTATTTAACCCCGTGCTGTACCTGTCCTGGGAGTGTTTGATGGTGACAATGTAGAGGGAGATTTACTCTGTATCGAACCCCGTGCTGTACCTGTCCTGGGAGTGTTTGATGGGGACAGTGTAGAGGGAGCTTTACTCTTTATCGAACCCCGTGCTGTACCTGTCCTGGGAGTGTTTGATGGGGAGAGTGTAGTGGTAGCTTTTCTCTGTATCTAACCCCGTGCTGTACCTGTCCTGGGAGTGTTTGATGGGGACAGTGTAGAGGGAGCTTTACTCTGTATCGAACCCCGTGCTGTACCTGTCCTGGGAGTGTTTGATGGGGACAGTGTAGAGGGAGCTTTACTCTGTATCTAACCCCGTGCTGTACCTGTCCCGGGAGGTTTGATGGGGACAGTGTGGAGGGAGCTTTACTCTGTATCTAACCCCGTGCTGTACCTGTCCTGGGAGTGTTTGATGGGGACAGTGTAGAGGGAGCTTTACTCTGTATCTAACCCCGTGCTGTACCTGTCCTGGGAGTGTTTGATGGGGACAGTGTAGTGGGAGCTTTTCTCTGTATCTAACCCCGTGCTGTACCTGTCCTGGGAGTGTTTGATGGGGACAGTGTAGAGGGAGCTTTACTCTGTATTGAACCCCGTGCTGTACCTGTCCTGGGAGTGTTTGATGGGGACAGTGTAGAGGGAGCTTTACTCTGTATCTAACCCCGTGCTGTACCTGTCCCGGGAGGTTTGATGGGGACAGTGTGGAGGGAGCTTTACTCTGTATCTAACCCCGTGCTGTACCTGTCCTGGGAGTGTTTGATGGGGACAGTGTAGAGGGAGCTTTACTCTGTATCTAACCCCGTGCTGTACCTGTCCTGGGAGTGTTTGATGGGGACAGTGTAGAGGGAGCTTTACTCTGTATCTAACCCCGTGCTGTACCTGTCCCGGGAGGTTTGATGGGGACAGTGTGGAGGGAGCTTTACTCTGTATCTAACCCCGTGCTGTACCTGTCCTGGGAGTGTTTGATGGGGACAGTGTAGAGGGAGCTTTACTCTGTATCTAACCCCGTGCTGTACCTGTCCTGGGAGTGTTTGATGGGGACAGTGTAGAGGGAGCTTTACTCTGTATCTAACGCTGTGCTGTACCTGTCCTGGGAGTGTTTGATGGGGACAGTGTAGAGGGAGCTTTACTCTGTATCTAACCCCGTGCTGCACCTGTCCTGGGAGTGTTTGATGGGGACAGTGTAGAGGGAGCTTTACTCTGTATCTAACGCCGTGCTGTACCTGTCCTGGGAGTGTTTGATGGGGACAGTGAAGAGGGAGCTTTACTCTGTATCTAACCCCGTGCTGTACCTGTCCTGGGAGTGTTTGATGGGGAGAGTGTAGTGGGAGCTTTTCTCTGTATCTAACCCCGTGCTGTACCTGTCCTGGGAGTGTTTGATGGGGACAGTGTAGAGGGAGCTTTACTCTGTATCGAACCCCGTGCTGTACCTGTCCTGGGAGTGTTTGATGGGGACAGTGTAGAGGGAGCTTTACTCTGTAACTAACCCCGTGCTGTACCTGTCCCGGGAGGTTTGATGGGGACAGTGTGGAGGGAGCTTTACTCTGTATCTAACCCCGTGCTGTACCTGTCCTGGGAGTGTTTGATGGGGACAGTGTAGAGGGAGCTTTACTCTGTATCTAACCCCGTGCTGTACCTGTCCTGGGAGTGTTTGATGGGGACAGTGAAGAGGGAGCTTTACTCTGTATCTAACCCCGTGCTGCACCTGTCCTGGGAGTGTTTGATGGGGACAGTGAAGAGGGAGCTTTACTCTGTATCTAACCCCGTGCTGTACCTGTCCTGGGAGTGTTTGATGGGGACAGTGTAGAGGGAGCTTTACTCTGCATCTAACCCCGTGCTGTACCTGTCCTGGGAGTGTTTGATGGGGACAGTGTAGAGGGAGCTATACTCTGTATCTAACGCCGTGCTGTACCTGTCCTGGGAGTGTTTGATGGGGACAGTGAAGAGGGAGCTTTACTCTGTATCTAACCCCGTGCTGTACCTGTCCTGGGAGTGTTTGATGGGGACAGTGAAGAGGGAGCTTTACTCTGTATCTAACCCCGTGCTGTACCTGTCCTGGGAGTGTTTGATGGGGACAGTGTAGAGGGTGCTTTACTCTGTATCTAACCCCGTGCTGTACCTGTCCTGGGAGTGTTTGATGGGGACAGTGTACAGGGAGCTTTACTCTGTATCTAACCCCGTGCTGTACCTGTCCTGGGAGTGTTTGATGGGGACAGTGTAGAGGGAGCTTTACTCTGTATCCAACCCCGTGCTGTACCTGTCCTGGGAGTGTTTGATGGGGACAGTGTAGAGGGAGCTTTACTCTGTATCTAACCCCGTGCTGTACCTGTCCTGGGAGTGTTTGATGGGGACAGTGTACAGGGAGCTTTACTCTGTATCTAACCCCGTGCTGTACCTGTCCTGGGAGTGTTTGATGGGGACAGTGTAGAGGGAGCTTTACTCTGTATCCAACCCCGTGCTGTACCTGTCCTGGGAGTGTTTGATGGGGACAGTGTACAGGGAGCTTTACTCTGTATCTAACCCCGTGCTGTACCTGTCCTGGGAGTGTTTGATGGGGACAGTGTACAGGGAGCTTTACACTGTATCCAACCCCGTGCTGTACCTGTCCTGGGAGTGTTTGATGGGGACAGTGTAGAGGGAGCTTTACTCTGTATCTAACCCCGTGCTGTCCCTGTCCTGGGAGGGTTTGATGGGGACAGTGTCGAGGGAGCTTTACTCTGTATCTAACCCCGTGCTGTACCTGTCCTGGGAGTGTTTGATGGGGACAGTGTTTTGAATGTTTACTGAACGACCTTTTCTCTTGTTGGTGTTGCAGTGCCCACGCTGTACCCGCTGTGTGCAGAGAGATTCCGAGGAGTCACTCCGTGTGAAATGCCCGAGTTGTCCGGGGAAAGGAGGGTTGGATTACACCTTCTGCTGGGGTTGCCTGTGGGATTGGCCCCTCTCCCGTGACAGTCCCACGTGTTCGGATGACTGCTCCTCCAACACGCTGCTGAAATCCTGCCAGACTATTACCCTGCCCCGGAGCCCCGTCCACAACTGTCCAATGGTCAGGAAATGTCCAGGCTGCAGTGGGCTGCTCACTCACTGCGGGGGTTGTAACAATGTGATCTGTCCTTACTGCTACTGTTGTTTCTGTTACCGGTGCTTGGTGACCTGCACAGACCACGGTACAATCTGTAAAATCAAACCCAACCTGCCCTCTAACGGCAGGGCCTGACCTACCCCACTGGGGACTCGGCCCTCTGACTGTGCTAACAGCTATTATTCAATCATTCCTGGTCATGGAAGCACCTGTTTATTGTTCAGGAACATTTGCACGATTCAGTAAAGTCTCTGAACGTCTCAATATAATGTGTGGACTATTTCTGTTTGCGGCGTGAGTGAGTGAGCGAGCGAGCGAGCGAGCGACCCTCCGACAGTGCGGCACTCTGTCAGTACTGACCCTCTGACAGTGCGGCACTCCCTCGGTCCTGACCCTCTGACAGTGCGGCACTCCCTCGGTACTGACCCTCTGACAGTGCGGCACTCCCTCAGTACTGACCCTCTGACAGTGCGGCACTCCCTCAGTACTGACCCTCTGACAGTGCGGCACTCCCTCGGTCCTGACCCTCTGACAGTGCGGCACTCCCTCGGTCCTGACCCTCTGACAGTGCGGCACTCCCTCAGTACTGACCCTCTGACAGTGCGGCACTCCCTCAGTACTGACCCTCTGACAGTGCGACACTCCCTCAGTACTGACCCTCTGACAGTGCGACACTCCCTCAGTACTGACCCTCTGACAGTGCGACACTCCCTCAGTACTGACCCTCTGACAGTGCGACACTCCCTCAGTACTGACCCTCTGACAGTGCGACACTCCCTCAGTACTGACCCTCTGACAGTGCGGCACTCCCTCAGTACTGACCCTCTGACAGTGCGACACTCCCTCAGTACTGACCCTCTGACAGTGCAGCACTCCCTCAGTACTGACCCTCTGACAGTGCGACACTCCCTCAGTACTGACCCTCTGACAGTGCGGCACTCCCTCAGTACTGACCCTCTGACAGTGCGGCACTCCCTCAGTACTGACCCTCTGACAGTGCGGCACTCCCTCGGTCCTGACCCTCTGACAGTGCGGCACTCCCTCAGTACTGACCCTCTGACAGTGCGGCACTCCCTCAGTACTGACCCTCTGACAGTGCGACACTCCCTCAGTACTGACCCTCTGACAGTGCGACACTCCCTCAGTACTGACCCTCTGACAGTGCGACACTCCCTCAGTACTGACCCTCTGACAGTGCGGCACTCCCTCAGTACTGACCCTCTGACAGTGCGGCACTCCCTCGGTCCTGACCCTCTGACAGTGCGGCACTCCCTCAGTACTGACCCTCTGACAGTGCAGCACTCCCTCAGTACTGACCCTCTGACAGTGCGGCACTCCCTCAGTACTGACCCTCTGACAGCGCGGCACTCCCTCAGTACTGACCCTCTGACAGTGCGGCACTCCCTCACTACTGAGCCTCTGACAGCGCGGCACTCCCTCGGTACTGACCCTCTGACAGTGCGGCACTCCCTCAGTACTGACCCTCTGACAGTGCGGCACTCCCTCAGTACTGACCCTCTGACAGTGCGACACTCCCTCAGTACTGACCCTCTGACAGTACGACACTCCCTCAGTACTGACCCTCTGACAGTGCGACACTCCCTCAGTACTGACCCTCTGACAGTGCGGCACTCCCTCAGTACTGACCCTCTGACAGTGCGGCACTCCCTCGGTCCTGACCCTCTGACAGTGCGGCACTCCCTCAGTACTGACCCTCTGACAGTGCAGCACTCCCTCAGTACTGACCCTCTGACAGTGCGGCACTCCCTCAGTACTGACCCTCTGACAGCGCGGCACTCCCTCAGTACTGACCCTCTGACAGTGCGGCACTCCCTCACTACTGAGCCTCTGACAGTGCGGCACTCCCTCGGTACTGACCCTCTGACAGTGCGGCACTCCCTCGGTACTGACCCTCTGACAGTGCGGCACTCCCTCAGTACTGACCCTCTGACAGTGCGGCACTCCCTCAGTACTGACCCTCTGACAGTGCGGCACTCCCTCAGTACTGACCATCTGACAGTGCGGCACTCCCTCAGTACTGACCCCCTGACAGTGCGGCACTCCCTCGGTAGTGACCCTCTGACAGTGCGGCACTCCCTCGGTACTGACCCTCTGACAGTGCAGCACTCCCTCGGTAGTGACCCTCTGACAGTGCAGCACTCCCTCAGTACTGACCCTCTGACAGTGCGGCGCTCCCTCAGTACTGACCCTCTGACAGTGCAGCACTCCCTCAGTACTGACCCTCTGACAGTGCGGCGCTCCCTCAGTACTGACCCTCTGACAGTGCAGCACTCCCTCAGTACTGACCCTCTGACAGTGCGGCGCTCCCTCAGTACTGACCCTCTGACAGTGCAGCACTCCCTCAGTACTGACCCTCTGACAGTGCAGCACTCCCTCAGTACTGACCCTCTGACAGTGCGGCACTCCCTCAGTACTGACCCTCTGACAGTGCGGCACTCCCTCAGTACTGACCCTCTGACAGTGCAGCACTCCCTCAGTACTGACCCTCTGACAGTGCAGCACTCCCTCAGTACTGACCCTCTGACAGTGCGGCGCTCCCTCAGTACTGACCCTCTGACACTGCGGCACTCCCTCAGTACTGACCCTCTGACAGTGCGGCACTCCCTCAGTACTGACCCTCTGACAGTGCGGCACTCCCTCAGTACTGACCCTCTGACAGTGCGGCACTCCCTCAGTACTGACCCTCTGACAGTCCGGCACTCCCTCAGTACTGACCCTCTGACAGTGATGTAATGAATGATTTGTTGTTGAATCATTGCTCTCTGCTGGGCGGGTGTGAGATATAATTCATCCCAATGCGGAGATGAACTGATTGCAGCTGACCATCGCCCCCAGCTGGCCACTCACCATACAGCAGCAAGACCTCCAAAACCCCTGTGTGTTTCCAGCATATATGTTGCAAATATCAGTGACATTTCAAAGGTTTTCTTGGTTAATTTAAATTATTTTATCGTCGTTAACAGGTCATAATAACTACCCCCAAACTCTTCACCCCCGTACCAAACCAAACCCCCCCAGGGAAACCCCAACATCTTTATTTTAAAAACATATATTTTAATTCGTTCTTTAACTGTATTACCGCCTGCCTCGGACACGAGGTTGAGGCGTTCACCCTCCGCAACACCTCGGACCGCCACCCCTCCTCCAGCGCCAACCCCCCCCCCCCCCAGCTCCTCCTCCCACTCGGCCTTAACCCCCTCCAGAGACGCCACATCCTCCTCCAACTCTTCCCACATATCGCCGAGATGACCCCCAATCCCCATCGCCGTCCCCCAACAACGAGGAGGGAGGAGTCACCAGAAACATTGGGGGGAATCTTTTTTTGCAAAGTCCCCCACCTGTGTTTACCTGAAGGCCCCCCCCCCCCCCAACCCCCCGCACGAGACGAATCCGCAACTTCCCGTCAACTCCTCCAAGCCCGCAAGCCGCCCTTCCGATGTCGCGTCCGACGTTTCCCGCTCCTCCCATTCCCGAGGCCGAGCCGCCAATCCCGTCGGCTCAAACACACGATTCTCTCGAGCTGGCATCAACTCCGACCCTGCCCCCCCCCCCCCCCCCCCCGGAGCCAACGTAAACTCCTGCCGAAATAGCCTCCGTATCGTCAACGTGGTCCCCGATCCCGGACCACACCCTCGCCCACATCGCCTCCCCCCTCGCCCACATCGCCTCCCCCCTCGCCCACATCGCCTCCCCCCTCGCCCACATCGCCTCCCCCCTCGCCCACATCGCCTCCCCCCTCGCCCACATCGCCTCCCCCCTCGCCCACATCGCCTCCCCCCTCGCCCACATCGCCTCCCCCCTCGCCCACATCGCCTCCCCCCTCGCCCACATCGCCTCCCCCCTCGCCCACATCGCCTCCCCCCTCGCCCACATCGCCTCCCCCCTCGCCCACATCGCCTCCCCCCTCGCCCACATCGCCTCCCCCCTCGCCACATCGCCTCCCCCCTCGCCCACATCGCCTCGCCCACATCGCCTCCACCCTCGCCCACATCGCCTCCCCCCTCGCCCACATCGCCTCCCCCCTCGCCCACATCGCCTCCCCCCTCGCCCACATCGCCTCCCCCCTCGCCCACATCGCCTCCCCCCTCGCCCACATCGCCTCGCCCACATCGCCTCCACCCTCGCCCACATCGCCTCCCGGCTCGCCCACATCGCCTCCCCCCTCGCCCACATCGCCTCCCCCCTCGCCCACATCGCCTCCCTGAAGCCACCGTCTTCCGAATCCTCACTGCCTAACCAGCCCAGAGAAACGCTCAAAACAGCCGTCCCACCCACATGAGGAACACAATCACCCCCCCCCACCGACCGCCCCCAGTCAGCCCCTTGCCCCCGGAGATGAAAGGTTACGTTCGCTCGCGCGGCGACCCGCCCACTAGAGCCCCCCCCCACCCCCCCCCCCCCACGTGCCTCGTACAAAATCCAACAGAACTCCCCACAAACCCAACCCTTCTAACCAGCCCCCACATGGAAAGCCCCCCGGAAATTGTGCCGTCGCGATCGGTTCTCCCGGGCCGCCACCGTCCGTGGC
Source organism: Scyliorhinus torazame (assembly GCF_047496885.1). Taxonomy (NCBI): domain Eukaryota; kingdom Metazoa; phylum Chordata; class Chondrichthyes; order Carcharhiniformes; family Scyliorhinidae; genus Scyliorhinus; species Scyliorhinus torazame. Next base: position 5,093 of record NW_027309473.1, on the reverse strand, counting down.
CCCTGTCCCGTTGGGGCGAGCTGGTCGCTGTGAGGTGACGATGCCGCCTCCACCCCCCTCAACACCCCTCCCTGACCCGCAGCGCCGTCGATGTCATTCCGAGGCCCCCCTTTACCGGGGCCACCGTCTCGTTCACGGACCGCTTGCGCGATCCCGTCACCTCCTTCCTCCGCTGCTCGGAAAGCTCAGGACACTGCCGCTCGAACTCCATCACCATCACCTGGGCCAGGGCGCCCAGCGTAACGGGAGTGAGGGGAGAGTGGGATTAGACTGGGTGGGATATTAAAGGGTGTGGGGAGTGAGGGGGGAGTGGGATTAGACTGGGTGGGATATTAAAGGGTGTGGGGAGTGAGGGGGGAGTGGGATTAGACTGGGTGGGATATTAAAGGGTGTGGGGAGTGAGGGGGGAGTGGGATTAGACTGGGTGGGATATTAAAGGGTGTGGGGAGTGAGGGGGGAGTGGGATTAGACTGGGTGGGATATTAAAGGGTGCGGGGAGTGAGGGGAGAGTGGGATTAGACTGGGTGAGATATTAAAGGGTGTGGGGAGTGAGGGGGGAGTGGGATTAGACTGGGTGAGATATTAAAGGGTGTGGGGAGTGAGGGGGGAGTGGGATTAGACTGTGTGGGATATTAAAGGGTGTGGGGAGTGAGGGGAGAGTTGGATTAGACTGGGTGGGATATTAAAGGGTGTGGGGAGTGAGGGGGAGAGTGGGATTAGACTGGGTGGGATATTAAAGGGTGTGGGGAGTGAGGGGAGAGTGGGATTAGACTGGGTGGGATATTAAAGGGTGTGGGGAGTGAGGGGAGAGTGGGATTAGACTGGGTGGGATATTATAGGGTGCGGGGAGTGAGGGGAGAGTGGGATTAGACTGGGTGGGATATTAAAGGGTGCGGGGAGTGAGGGGAGAGTGGGATTAGACTGGGTGGGATATTAAAGGGTGTGGGGAGTGAGGGGAGAGTGGGATTAGACTGGGTATATATTAAAGGGTGCGGGGAGTGAGGGGAGAGTGGGATTAGACTGGGTAGGATATTAAAGGGTGCGGGGAGTGAGGGGAGAGTGGGATTAGACTTGGTGGGATATTAAAGGGTGTGGGGAGTGAGGGGGGAGTGGGATTAGACTGGGTGGGATATTAAAGGGTGCGGGGAGTGAGGGGAGAGTGGGATTAGACTGGGTGAGATATTAAAGGGTGTGGGGAGTGAGGGGGGAGTGGGATTAGACTGGGTGGGATATTAAAGGGTGCGGGGAGTGAGGGGAGAGTGGGATTAGACTGGGTGAGATATTAAAGGGTGTGGGGAGTGAGGGGGGAGTGGGATTAGACTGGGTGAGATATTAAAGGGTGTGGGGAGTGAGGGGGGAGTGGGATTAGACTGTGTGGGATATTAAAGGGTGTGGGGAGTGAGGGGAGAGTTGGATTAGACTGGGTGGGATATTAAAGGGTGTGGGGAGTGAGGGGGAGAGTGGGATTAGACTGGGTGGGATATTAAAGGGTGTGGGGAGTGAGGGGAGAGTGGGATTAGACTGGGTGGGATATTAAAGGGTGTGGGGAGTGAGGGGAGAGTGGGATTAGACTGGGTGGGATATTATAGGGTGCGGGGAGTGAGGGGAGAGTGGGATTAGACTGGGTGGGATATTAAAGGGTGCGGGGAGTGAGGGGAGAGTGGGATTAGACTGGGTGGGATATTAAAGGGTGTGGGGAGTGAGGGGAGAGTGGGATTAGACTGGGTATATATTAAAGGGTGCGGGGAGTGAGGGGAGAGTGGGATTAGACTGGGTAGGATATTAAAGGGTGCGGGGAGTGAGGGGAGAGTGGGATTAGACTTGGTGGGATATTAAAGGGTGTGGGGAGTGAGGGGAGAGTGGGATTAGACTGGGTGGGATATTAAAGGGTGTGGGGAGTGAGGGGAGAGTGGGATTAGACTGGGTGGGATATTATAGGGTGCGGGGAGTGAGGGGAGAGTGGGATTAGACTGGGTGGGATATTAAAGGGTGCAGGGAGTGAGGGGAGAGTGGGATTAGACTGGGTGGGATATTAAAGGGTGCAGGGAGTGAGGGGAGAGTGGGATTAGACTGGGTGGGATATTAAAGGGTGTGGGGAGTGAGGGGAGAGTGGGATTAGACTGGGTGGGATATTATAGGGTGCGGGGAGTGAGGGGAGAGTGGGATTAGACTGGGTGGGATATTAAAGGGTGCAGGGAGTGAGGGGAGAGTGGGATTAGACTGGGTGGGATATTAAAGGGTGCAGGGAGTGAGGGGAGAGTGGGATTAGACTGGGTGGGATATTAAAGGGTGTGGGGAGTGAGGGGAGAGTGGGATTAGACTGGGTGGGATATTATAGGGTGCGGGGAGTGAGGGGAGAGTGGGATTAGACTGGGTGGGATATTAAAGGGTGCGGGGAGTGAGGGGAGAGTGGGATTAGGCTGGGTGGGATATTAAAGGGTGCAGGGAGTGAGGGGAGAGTGGGATTAGGCTGGGTGGGATATTAAAGGGTGCGGGGAGTGAGGGGAGAGTGGGATTAGACTGGGTGGGATATTAACGGGTGTGGGGAGTGAGAGGGAGAGTGGGATTAGACTGGGTGGGATATTAAAGGGTGTGGGGAGTGAGGGGGAGAGTGGGATTAGACTGGGTGGGATATTAAAGGGTGTGGGGAGTGAGAGGAGAGTGGGATTAGACTGGGTGGGATATTAAAGGGTGTGGGGAGTGAGGGGAGAGTGGGATTAGACTGGGTGGGATATTAAAGGGTGTGGGGAGTGAGAGGAGAGTGGGATTAGACTGGGTGGGATATTAAAGGGTGTGGGGAGTGAGGGGAGAGTGGGATTAGACTGGGTGGGATATTAAAGGGTGTGGGGAGTGAGAGGAGAGTGGGATTAGACTGGGTGGGATATTAAAGGGTGTGGGGAGTGAGGGGAGAGTGGGATTAGACTGGGTGGGATATTAAAGGGTGTGGGGAGTGAGGGGAGAGTGGGATTAGACTGGGTGGGATATTAAAGGGTGTGGGGAGTGAGGGGAGAGTGGGATTAGACTGGGTGGGATATTAAAGGGTGCGGGGAGTGAGGGGAGAGTGGGATTAGGCTGGGTGGGATATTAAAGGGTGTGGGGAGTGAGGGGAGAGTGGGATTAGACTGGGTGGGATATTAAAGGGTGCGGGGAGTGAGGGGAGAGTGGGATTAGACTGGGTGGGATATTAAAGGGTGTGGGGAGTGAGGGGAGAGTGGGATTAGACTGGGTGGGATATTAAAGGGTGCGGGGAGTGAGGGGGAGAGTGGGATTAGCCTGGGTGGGATATTAAAGGGTGTGGGGAGTGAGGGGAGAGTTGGATTAGACTGGGTGGGATATTAAAGGGTGTGGGGAGTGAGGGGAGTGTGGGATTAGACTGGGTGGGATATTAAAGGGTGCGGGGAGTGAGGGGGAGAGTGGGATTAGACTGGGTGGGATATTAAAGGGTGCGGGGAGAGAGGGGAGAGTGGGATTAGACTGGGTGGGATATTAAAGGGTGTGGGGAGTGAGGGGAGAGTGGGATTAGACTGGGTGGGATAGTAAAGGGTGCGGGGAGTGAGGGGAGAGTGGGATTAGACTGGGTGGGATATTAAAGGGTGTGGGGAGTGAGGGGGAGAGTGGGATTAGACTGGGTGGGATATTAAAGGGTGCGGGGAGTGAGGGGAGAGTGGGATTAGACTGGGTGGGATATTAAAGGGTGTGGGGAGTGAGGGGGGAGAGTGGGATTAGACTGGGTGGGATATTAACGGGTGTGGGGAGTGAGGGGGGAGAGTGGGATTAGACTGGGTGGGATATTAAAGGGTGTGGGGAGTGAGGGGGAGAGTGGGATTAGACTGGGTGGGATATTAAAGGGTGTGGGGAGTGAGGGGGGAGAGTGGGATTAGACTGGGTGGGATATTAAAGGGTGTGGGGAGTGAGGGGAGAGTGAGATTAGACTGGGTGGGATATTAAAGGGTGTGGGGAGTGAGGGGGGAGAGTGGGATTAGACTGGGTGGGATATTAAAGTGTGTGGGGAGTGAGGGGAGAGTGGGATTAGACTGGGTGGGATAGTAAAGGGTGTGGGGAGTGAGGGGGGAGAGTGGGATTAGACTGGGTGGGATATTAAAGGGTGCGGGGAGTGAGGGGAGAGTGGGATTAGACTGGGTGGGATATTAACGGGTGTGGGGAGTGAGGGGGAGAGTGGGACTAGACTGGGTGGGATATTAAAGGGTGTGGGGAGTGAGGGGGGAGAGTGGGATTAGACTGTGTGGGATATTAAAGGGTGTGGGGAGTGAGGGTAGAGTGGGATTAGACTGGGTGGGATATTAAAGGGTGCGGGGAGTGAGGGGAGAGTGGGATTAGACTGGGTGGGATATTAAAGGGTGCGGGGAGTGAGAGGAGAGTGGGATTAGACTGGGTGGGATATTAAAGGGTGCGGGGAGTGAGGGGAGAGTGGGATTAGACTGGGTGGGATATTAAAGGGTGTGGGGAGTGAGGGGGAGAGTGGGATTAGACTGTGTGGGATATTAAAGGGTGTGGGGAGTGAGGGGGAGAGTGGGATTAGACTGTGTGGGATATTAAAGGGTGTGGGGAGTGAGGGTAGAGTGGGATTAGACTGGGTGGGATATTAAAGGGTGCGGGGAGTGAGGGGAGAGTGGGATTAGACTGGGTGGGATATTAAAGGGTGCGGGGAGTGAGGGGAGAGTGGGATTAGACTGGGTGGGATATTAAAGGGTGTGGGGAGTGAGGGGGAGAGTGGGGTTAGACTGGGTGGGATAGTAAAGGGTGTGAGGGAGTGAGAGGAGAGTGGGATTAGACTGGGTGGGATAGTAAAGGGTGCGGGGGAGAATGGCCTTGGTAGCGAGGTCCGGGCCCACAGACGGACTCACTCGCTGCAGCCACGCGTGAGGTCCCGCAGTGAGTAGGCGCGAGGGACTAAGACCCCCCTCCCTCGCTCCTTCCCTCCGTCCCTCCCCTCCCTCGCTCCCTCCCTCTCTCCAAGTGGCCCCTCCCCTCAAGGACTCAGCAGGACCCCTCGGGCACTGAAAGGAAGGAGCAGCCCCCCAGGGCCTCCCCTGGACACCCTCGGGAGGGTCTTTGGCCCCTCGTATTCCCCC
>NW_027309472.1:0-32383 GCF_047496885.1 Scyliorhinus torazame | reverse complement strand
GTGACTCTCCGATATACCCCACTCCCCTCAGTGTGACTCTCCGATATTCCCCATTCCCCTCAGTGTGACTCTCCGATATACCCCACTCCCCTCAGTGTGACTCTCCGATATACCCCACTCCCCTCAGTGTGACTCTCCGATATACCCCACTCCCCTCAGTGTGACTCTCGATATTCCCCACTCCCCTCAGTGTGACTCTCCGATATACCCCACTCCCCTCAGTGTGACTCTCCGATATACCCCACTCCCCTCAGTGTGACTCTCCGATATTCCCCAATCCCCTCAGTGTGACTCTCCGATATACCCCACTCCCCTCAGTGTGACTCTCCGATATACCCCACACCCCTCAGTGTGACTCTCCGATATACCCCAATCCCCTCAGTGTGACTCTCCGATATACCCCAATCCCCTCAGTGTGACTCTCCGATATACCCCACTCCCCTCAGTGTGACTGTCCAATATACCCCACTCCCCGCAGTGTGACTCTCCGATATTCCCCAATCCCCTCAGTGTGACTCTCCGATATAACCCACTCCCCTCAGTGTGACTCCACGATATCCCCCACTCCCCTCAGTGTGACTCTCCGATATACCCCACTCCCCTCAGTGTGACTCTCCGATATACCCCACTCCCCTCAGTGTGACTCTCGATATACCCCACTCCCCTCAGTGTGACTCTCCGATATTCCCCACTCCCCAGTGTGACTCTCGATATTCCCCACTCCCCTCAGTGTGACTCTCTGGCAGACCCACGTAGTTGTGTAATATTGCGGAATGCTTGCACCCACCTGGGCATTGAGGACAACATTCTCCAGGTACAAGGAATGGGTCATTGCAAGTCAAAGGGGGGCATCTCTTGGATAGACATTGTACGTTCCCATTCTACAAGAAAATAACAGAAAGTCAGAAAATGAAAACTGCGGTATGTATGTGAGAAGACTGATTCCAAATGTGTCTGTGAATGAGTGATGGAAATAGAAAATGAGATGGAAGGAGAAACACTGAGGAATGAGAAAGACACTGAGGGATTAGAGAGAGAGACGGTGGTGATCCACTGTAATCGGAGATGTAAGGTAGGACCTGCACTACAGGTTCGCCGGTAGCTCCTGCCGGCTGGCTCCGCCCAGGGAGAACTGTATAAATATGCATGACCTCCAGTGCCCTGCCATTTCGCCAGCTGCAGCAGGAGGCCTCGCACCTGACTGTAATAAAGCCACAGTTGTACCCAACTTTAGTCATTGTGCAATTGATCGTGCATCAATTTATTACAGTCAGATTTTCCACAGAATGGATATCCGAATTAAGCCCGATTGCCTGCAGCTGGATCCTCACTCGCCCAACGCCAGGAAAGACTTTACTCACTGGCTAGCATGTTTCGAGGCTTACATCAACGCGGCGGACCCCGCGCCAACGGAGGCTCAGAAGATAAACGTCCTGTACTCCAGACTGAGCTCCAGCGTGTTCCAGACTGAGCTCCAGCGTGTTCCCGTTGATCCAAGACGCCACGACTTACACAAAAGAGATGGAACTCCTCAAAGAACATTTGTCAGTGTTCTCACATCGCCAGGCATGTACTTGCCACCCGCTCGCAACTACCTGGTGAGTCCATCGAAGACTTCTGGCGGGCCCTAATTCCACTTGTCCGGGACTGTGACTGTCAGGCCGTCACGGCCGCCGAACACGCGAATCTCCTCATGCGCGATGCCTTCGTGACAGGGATTGCGTCGGACCGCATCCGAGAACGATTGCTGGAAGGGGCCATGCTCGAACTGGCGGAGACGAAAACCTTGGCGCTCTCCATGACGGTCGCATCCCATAACGTACAATCGTACCTCTCCCACCGCACTGCCCACCCTTCTACCCCTTCCTACCCCTCCTGGACCCCGCCGACAACCTCCTCAGCCGGGGCCCTGCCTTCGCAATACGCCTGCGCCGCACGCCGATCCGCGCACTTCCGGGGGTCCCCGTTGCTACTTCTGCGGTCAGCAGAAGCACCCTCGCCAACACTGCCCGGCCCGCACTGCAGTTTGTAAAGCCTGCAGTAAAAAGGGCCACTTTGCAGTTGTGTGCCAGGCCCTGCGCAGTTGTGTGCACAGTCGCTGTGATCGCGCTCGATATCGCCACCCCCCCCCCACGCCAGACACACAATGGGAGCCGCCATCTTCTCCTCCCGGGTCCATGTGTGACCAGTGGGCGCCGCCATCTTTTCCCGACCCCACAATGTGCGCACCATGGGTGCCGCCATCTTGTCCCGACCCTACAATGTGCGCACCATGGGTGCCGCCATCTTGTCCCGACCCCACAATGTGCGCACCATGGGCGCAGCCATCTTGTCCCGACCCCGCAATGTACGCACCAAGGGCGCAGCCATCTTGTCCCGACCCCGCAATGTGCGCACCATGGGTGCCGCCATCTTGTCCCGACCCCACAATGTGCGCACAATGGGTGCCGCCATCTTGTCCCGACCCCACAATGTGCGCACCATGGGTGCCGCCATCTTGTCCCAACCCCGCAATGTGCACACCATGGGCGCAGCCATCTTGTCCCGACCCCGCAATGTACGCACCAAGGGCGCAGCCACCTTGTCCCGACCCCGCAATGTGCGCACCATGGGCGCAGCCATCTTGTTCCCCACAGGGTCCCCGGACATCTCGACATCGGAACCGCACCCGCTCGCCACCCGAAGCATCCGATGGCTACCCGCAGCTCGCTTCGATGACGCTGGACCAATCTCGCCTGCACAACCTGGCCACCGCGTCGACGACGGTTAAAATCAACGGCCACGCGACCTCGTGCCTGCTGGATTCCGGGAGCACCGAAAGCTTCGTTCACGCAGATACTGTAAGGCGCTGCTCCCTCGCGGTCCACCCTGCCAATCAAAGGATCTCCCAAGCCTCCGGATCCCACTCCGTCCCGATCCGACGCCTTTGTACAGTCACCCTCACGGTCCAGGGTGTAGAATTTAGTAACTTCCGCCTCTATGTCCTTCCTAATCTCTGCGCTGCACTCCTGTTGGGCTTGGACTTCCAGTGCAACCTCCAGAGCCTCACCCTCAAATTCGGTGGGCCCTTACCCCCCCTTACCGTTTGCGGCCTCGCGACCCTCAAGGTCGATCCCCCCTCCCTTTTTGCAAACCTAACTGCGGATTGCAAGCCCGTCGCCACTAGGAGCAGACGGTACAGTACCCAGGACAAGACCTTCATCAGGTCCGAAGTCCAGCGGCTGCTTAAGGAGGGTATTATCGAGGCCAGCAACAGCCCCTGGAGAGCCCAAGTGGTAGTGGTTAAAACTGGGGAGAAACACAGGATGGTCGTGGACTACAGCCAGACCATCAATCGGTACACGCAGCTCGACGCGTACCCCCTCCCATGCATATCTGATATGGTCAATCAGATTGCGCAGTAACCGGGTCTTCTCAACAATTGACCTGAAATCCACCTACAACCAGCTCCCCATCCGGAAGTCAGACCGTCCATACACTGCCTTCAAGGGGGACGGTAGCCTCTACCACTTCCTTAGGGTCCCTTTCAGTGTCACAAATGGGGTCTCAGTCTTCCAAAGAGAGATGGACCGCATGGTTGACCAGTACGGTTTGCGGGCCACCTTTCCGTACTTAGATAACGTCACCATCTGCGGCCATGACCAACAGGACCACGATGCCAACCTCGATAAATTCCTCCGCACTGCCACCCTTCTGAACCGGAGCTACAACAAAGAGAAGTGTGTGTTCAGCACGACCTGGTTAGGCATTCTCAGCTATGTAGTCCAAAATGGCCTTCTCGGGCCCGGCCCCGAGCGCATGCGCCCCCTCATGGAACTTCCCCTCCCCCACTGTCCCAAGGGCCTCAAATGCAGCCTGGGGTTCTTTTCCTACTATGCTCAGTGGGTCCCAAACTATGTGGACAAGGCCCGCCCACTCATTCAGTCCACCCAATTCCCCCTTGCGGCCGAGGCACAACATGCTTTCGCCCGCATCAGAGCAGACATCGTCAAGGCCGGGATGCGCGCAGTGGATGAGTCACTGCCTTTCCAAGTAGAAAGCGACGCTTCAGACGTCGCCCTTGCCGCCACCCTAAACCAGGCAGGCAGACCCGTGGCATTCTTTTCCCGCACCCTTCATGCCTCTGAAATCCGACACTCATCCGTCGAGAAGGAGGCTCAAGCTATCGTTGAAGCTGTGCGGCATTGGAGGCATTACCTGGCCGGTAAGAGATTCACTCTCCTTACGGACCAACGGTGGGTAGCCTTCATGTTCAATAACACACAGCAGGGCAAGATCAAAAATGATAAAATCTTGCGGTGGAGAATCGAGCTCTCCACCTTTAATTACGAGATCTTGTATCGCCCCGGTAAGCTCAACGAGCCGCCAGACGCCCTCTCCCGAAGTACATGTGCCAGCGCACAAGTGGACCAACTCCGGGCCCTACACGACAGCCTTTGTCACCCGGGGGTCACTCGATTGTACCATCTGGTCAAAGACTCGCAATCTGCCCTACTCCGTCGAGGCAGTACGGACAGTCACCAGGGACTGCCAGGTCTGTGCGGAGTGCAAGCCGCACTTCTACCGGCCAGACCGTGTGCGCCTGGTGAAGGCTTCCCACCCCTTTGAACGCCTCAGCGTGGATTTCAAAGGGCCCCTCCACCGACCGTAACACGTATATTCTCAGTGTGGTCGATGAGAACTCCAGATTCCCCTTCGCCATCACATGCCCCAATATGACGTCTGCCACCGTCATCAAGGCCCTCAGCACCATCTTCGCTCTGTTCGGTTTCCCCGCCTGCATCCACAGTGACAGGGGATCCTCATTCTTGAGCTCAGCAGGACGAGCAGCTACAACCCCCGGGGAAACGGGCAAGTAGAACGTGAGAATGGGACAGTTTGGAGGGCCGTCCAGCTGGCCATACGGCCCAGGAACCTCCCAGCCTATCGCTAGCAGGAGGTCCTCCCTGACGCTCTGCACTCCATCCGGTCACTATTGTGCACCGCCACTAATAACACACCCCATGAACATGTTTTTACCTTCCCCAGGAAGTCCACATACGGGGTGTCGCTCCAGTCTTGGCTCGCTGCTCCAGGACCGGTCCTTCTCCGTAGGCACGTCCGACTCCACAAGGCGGACCCCTTGGTGGACAGGGTTCACCTGCTCGACGCCAACCCTCAATAAGCCTACGTTGAGTTCCCCGATGGCCGCCAAGATACTGTCTCACTCAGGGACCTGGCACCGTCAGGTTCCACCCCAACCCCCCCCCCCCCCTCCACCCACCAATGTGCCCGCCAATATTGACCCCCACCAGACCACCCCCCCCTCCCCTTTTCCGCACAACAGGACGAAGAGGGCTTCTGCACACTACTGGAGTTCCCCGACGACTGGCCAGCTTCAGAACCGCCACCACCGCCATCGGGGCCACCTCCACCACCGCCAGCACCGACTTCGCCGCCCCCAACGAAGCACCAAAGCATCGGACCGGCTGAACCTTTGACGGACTCCGGACCGTCAACATGGACTTTTCTTTCCCTACCACAGTACATAATTCCACTAATTGTATATAGATTCATGTCACCCCCGCCAGACTCATTTTTAACAGGGGGTGAATGTGGCGATCCACTGTAATTGGAGATGCACTACATGTTCGCCAGTAGCTGCTGCCGGCTGGCTCCGCCCACGGAGAACTGTATAAATATGCATGACCTCCAGTGCCCTGCCATTTCGCCAGCTGTAGCAGGAGGCCATGCATCTGACTGTAATAAAGCCACAGTTGTACCCAACTTTAGTCTTTGTGCAATTGATCGTGCATCAGGGGCACGGAGGGATCAGAGAGAGACGCTGAGGGGTCAGAGAGAGAGACACTGAGGGATCAGAGAGAGACACTGAGGGATCAGAGAGAGAGACACTGAGGGATCAGAGAGAGAGACACTGAGGGATCAGAGAGAGAGAGACACTGAGGGATCAGAGAGAGACACTGAGGGATCAGAGAGAGACACTGAGGGATCAGAGAGAGACACTGAGGGATCAGAGAGAGACACTGAGGGATCAGAGAGAGACACTGAGGGATCAGAGAGAGACACTGAGGGATCAGAGAGAGACATTGAGGGACCAGAGAGAGACATTGAGGGACCAGAGAGAGAGAGAGAGACACTGAGGGATCAGAGAGAGACACTGATGGATCAGAGAGAGAGACACTGATGGATCAGAGAGAGAGACACTGAGAGACCAGAGAGAGAGACACTGAGGGACCAGAGAGAGACACTGAGGGATCAGAGAGAGACACTGATGGATCAGAGAGAGAGACACTGAGGGACCAGAGAGAGACACTGATGGATCAGAGAGAGAGACACTGAGGGACCAGAGAGAGAGACACTGAGGGACCAGAGAGAGACACTGATGGATCAGAGAGAGAGACACTGAGGGACCAGAGAGAGAGACACTGAGGGACCAGAGAGAGACACTGAGGGATCAGAGAGAGAGACTGAGGGATCAGAGAGAGACACTGATGGATCAGAGAGAGACACTGATGGATCAGAGAGAGAGACACTGAGGGATCAGAGAGAGAGACACTGAGGGATCAGAGAGAGAGACACTGAGGGATCAGAGAGAGAGACACTGAGGGATCAGAGAGAGAGACACTGAGGGATCAGAGAGAGAGACACTGAGGGATCAGAGAGAGAGGCACTGAGGGACCAGAGAGAGACACTGAGGGATCAGAGAGAGAGAGACTGAGGGATCAGAGAGAGAGAGACTGAGGGATCAGAGAGAGACACTGAGGGATCAGAGAGAGATACTGAGGGTTCAGAGAGAGACAGAGGGTTCAGAGAGAGACACTGAGGGTTCAGAGAGAGACACTGAGGGATCAGAGAGAGACACTGAGGGATCACAGAGAGACACTGAGGGATCAGAGAGAGACACTGAGGGATCAGAGAGAGACACTGAGGAATCAGAGAGAGAGACCCTGAGGGATCAGAGAGAGAGACACTGAGGGATCAGAGAGAGAGACACTGAGGGATCAGAGAGAGACACTGAGGGATCAGAGAGAGACACTGAGGGATCAGAGAGAGAGACACTGAGGGATCAGAGAGAGAGACACTGAGGGATCAGAGAGAGACACTGAGGGATCAGAGAGAGACATTGAGGGATCAGAGAGAGACATTGAGGGATCAGAGAGAGAGACACTGAGGGATCAGAGAGAGACACTGAGGGATCAGAGAGAGACACTGAGGGATCAGAGAGAGACACGGAGGGATCAGAGAGAGAGACACTGAGGGATCAGAGAGAGACACAGAGGGATCAGAGAGAGACACAGAGGGATCAGAGTGAGACACTGAGGGATCAGAGAGAGACACAGAGGGATCAGAGAGAGAGACACTGAGGGATCAGAGAGAGAGACACTGAGGGATCAGAGAGAGAGAGACACTGAGGGATCAGAGAGAGACACTGAGGGATCAGAGAGAGACTGAGGGATCAGAGAGAGACACTGAGGGATCAGAGAGATACACTGAGGGATCAGAGAGATACACTGAGGGATCAGAGAGATACACTGAGGGATCAGAGAGATACACTGAGGGATCAGAGAGAGACACTGAGGGATCAGAGAGAGACACTGAGGGATCAGAGAGAGACACTGAGGGATCAGAGAGAGACACTGAGGGATCAGAGAGAGACACTGACGGATCAGAGAGAGACACTGAGGGATCAGAGAGAGACACTGAGGGATCAGAGAGAGACACTGAGAGATCAGAGAGAGAGACACTGAGGGATCAGAGAGAGACACTGAGGGATCAGAGAGAGAGACACTGAGGGATCAGAGAGAGACATTGAGGGACCAGAGAGAGACATTGAGGGACCAGAGAGAGAGAGAGAGACACTGAGGGATCAGAGAGAGACACTGAGGGATCAGAGAGAGAGAGACATTGAGGGATCGGAGGTGTGGGGAGAAAAAAACTATTTTTCCATCAGGGTCAAATCAAGCGAACACTGCCACAGCAGGGACCTGGTACCGTCAGGTTCCACTCCAACCCCCCCCCCCCCCCCCCCCCCACCAATGTGCCCGCCAATATTGACCCCACCAGACCACCCCCCCCCTCCCCTTTTCCGCACAACAGGACGAAGAGGGCTTCTGCACACTACTGGAGTTCCCCGACGACTGGTCAGCTTCAGAACCGCCACCACCGCCATCGGGGCCACCTCCACCACCGCCAGCACCGACTTCGCCGCCCCCAACGAAGCACCAAAGCATCGGACCGGCTGAACCTTTGACGGACTCCGGACCGTCAACATGGACTTTTCTTTCCCTACCACAGTACATAATTCCACTAATTGTATATAGATTCATGTCACCCCCCGCCAGACTCATTTTTAACAGGGGGTGAATGTGGCGATCCACTGTAATTGGAGATGCACTACATGTTCGCCAGTAGCTGCTGCCGGCTGGCTCCGCCCACGGAGAACTGTATAAATATGCATGACCTCCAGTGCCCTGCCATTTTGCCAGCTGTAGCAGGAGGCCATGCATCTGACTGTAATAAAGCCACAGTTGTACCCAACTTTAGTCTTTGTGCAATTGATCGTGCATCAGGGGCACGGAGGGAGCAGAGAGAGACACTGAGGGACCAGAGAGAGAGACACTGAGGGACCAGAGAGAGAGAGAGAGACACTGAGGGATCAGAGAGAGACACTGAGGGATCAGAGAGAGAGACTGAGGGATCAGAGAGAGACACTGAGGGACCAGAGAGAGAGACACTGAGGGACCAGAGAGAGACACTGAGGGACCAGAGAGAGAGAGAGAGACACTGAGGGATCAGAGAGAGACACTGAGGGACCAGAGAGAGAGAGAGAGACACTGAGGGATCAGAGAGAGACACTGATGGATCAGAGAGAGAGACACTGAGGGACCAGAGAGAGACACTGAGGGATCAGAGAGAGACACTGAGGGACCAGAGAGAGAGAGAGAGACACTGAGGGATCAGAGAGAGACACTGATGGATCAGAGAGAGAGACACTGAGGGACCAGAGAGAGACACTGATGGATCAGAGAGAGAGACACTGAGGGACCAGAGAGAGAGACACTGAGGGACCAGAGAGAGACACTGATGGATCAGAGAGAGAGACACTGAGGGACCAGAGAGAGAGACACTGAGGGACCAGAGAGAGACACTGAGGGATCAGAGAGAGAGACTGAGGGATCAGAGAGAGACACTGAGGGACCAGAGAGAGAGACACTGAGGGACCAGAGAGAGACACTGAGGGATCAGAGAGAGAGACTGAGGGATCAGAGAGAGACACTGATGGATCAGAGAGAGAGACACTGAGGGACCAGAGAGAGACACTGAGGGATCAGAGAGAGAGACACTGAGGGATCAGAGAGAGACACTGAGGGATCAGAGAGAGAGACACTGAGGGATCAGAGAGAGAGACACTGAGGGATCAGAGAGAGACACAGAGGGATCAGAGAGAGAGACACTGAGGGATCAGAGAGAGAGACACTGAGGGACCAGAGAGAGACACTGAGGGATCAGAGAGAGAGAGACTGAGGGATCAGAGAGAGACACTGAGGGATCAGAGAGAGACACTGAGGGATCAGAGAGAAACACTGAGGGATCAGAGAGAGACACTGAGGGATCAGAGAGAGACACTGAGGGATCAGAGAGAGAGACCCTGAGGGATCAGAGAGAGACACTGAGGGATCAGAGAGAGACACTGAGGGATCAGAGAGAGACACTGAGGGATCAGAGAGAGACCCTGAGGGATCAGAGATAGATACTGAGGGATCAGAGAGAGAGACACGGAGGGATCAGAGAGAGAGACACTGAGGGATCAGAGAGAGACACTGAGGGATCAGAGAGAGACACGGAGGGATCAGAGAGAGAGACACTGAGGGATCAGAGAGAGACACTGAGGGATCAGAGAGAGAGAGACACTGAGGGTTCAGAGAGAGACACTGAGGGATCAGAGAGAGACACTGAGGGATCAGAGAGAGACACTGAGGGATCAGAGAGAGACACTGAGGGATCAGAGATAGACACTGAGGGATCAGAGAGAGAGACACGGAGGGATCAGAGAGAGAGACACTGAGGGATCAGAGAGAGACACTGAGGGATCAGAGAGAGAGAGACACTGAGGGATCAGAGAGAGACACTGAGGGATCAGAGAGAGACACAGAGGGATCAGAGAGAGAGACACTGAGGGATCAGAGAGAGAGACACTGAGGGATCAGAGAGAGACACTGAGGGATCAGAGAGAGACATTGAGGGATCAGAGAGAGACATTGAGGGATCAGAGAGAGAGACACTGAGGGATCAGAGAGAGACACTGAGGGATCAGAGAGAGACACTGAGGGATCAGAGAGAGACACGGAGGGATCAGAGAGAGAGACACTGAGTGATCAGAGAGAGACACTGAGGAATCAGAGAGAGACACAGAGGGATCAGAGAGAGACACAGAGGGATCAGAGAGAGACACAGAGGGATCAGAGAGAGACACTGAGGGATCAGAGAGAGACACAGAGGGATCAGAGAGAGAGACACTGAGGGATCAGAGAGAGAGACACTGAGGGATCAGAGAGAGAGAGACACTGAGGGATCAGAGAGAGAGAGACACTGAGGGATCAGAGAGAGACACTGAGGGATCAGAGAGAGACTGAGGGATCAGAGAGAGACACTGAGGGATCAGAGAGAGACACTGAGGGATCAGAGAGATACACTGAGGGATCAGAGAGAGACACTGAGGGATCAGAGAGAGACACTGAGGGATCAGAGAGAGACACTGAGGGATCAGAGAGAGACACTGACGGATCAGAGAGAGACACTGAGGGATCAGAGAGAGACACTGAGGGATCAGAGAGAGACACTGAGGGATCAGAGAGAGAGACACTGAGGGATCAGAGAGAGACACTGAGGGATCAGAGAGAGAGACACTGAGGGATCATAGAGAGAGACACTGAGGGATCAGAGAGAGAGAGACACTGAGGGATCAGAGAGAGACACTGAGGGATCAGAGAGAGACACTGAGGGATCAGAGAGAGACACTGAGGGATCAGAGAGAGACACTGAGGGATCAGAGAGAGAGAGACATTGAGGGATCGGAGGTGTGGGGAGAAAAAAACTATTTTTCCATCAGGGTCAAATCAAGCGAACACTGCCACAGCAGGGACCTGGTACCGTCAGGTTCCACCCCAACCCCCCCCCCCCCCCCCACCAATGTGCCCGCCAATATTGACCCCACCAGACCACCCCCCCCCTCCCCTTTTCCGCACAACAGGACGAAGAGGGCTTCTGCACACTACTGGAGTTCCCCGACGACTGGTCAGCTTCAGAACCGCCACCACCGCCATCGGGGCCACCTCCACCACCGCCAGCACCGACTTCGCCGCCCCCAACGAAGCACCAAAGCATCGGACCGGCTGAACCTTTGACGGACTCCGGACCGTCAACATGGACTTTTCTTTCCCTACCACAGTACATAATTCCACTAATTGTATATAGATTCATGTCACCCCCCGCCAGACTCATTTTTAACAGGGGGTGAATGTGGCGATCCACTGTAATTGGAGATGCACTACATGTTCGCCAGTAGCTGCTGCCGGCTGGCTCCGCCCACGGAGAACTGTATAAATATGCATGACCTCCAGTGCCCTGCCATTTCGCCAGCTGTAGCAGGAGGCCATGCATCTGACTGTAATAAAGCCACAGTTGTACCCAACTTTAGTCTTTGTGCAATTGATCGTGCATCAGGGGCACGGAGGGATCAGAGAGAGACACTGAGGGGTCAGAGAGAGAGACACTGAGGGATCAGAGAGAGACACTGAGGGACCAGAGAGAGAGAGAGAGAGACACTGAGGGATCAGAGAGAGACACTGATGGATCAGAGAGAGAGACACTGAGGGACCAGAGAGAGACACTGAGGGATCAGAGAGAGACACTGAGGGACCAGAGAGAGAGAGAGAGAGACACTGAGGGATCAGAGAGAGACACTGATGGATCAGAGAGAGAGACACTGAGGGACCAGAGAGAGACACTGAGGGACCAGAGAGAGAGAGAGAGACACTGAGGGATCAGAGAGAGACACTGATGGATCAGAGAGAGAGACACTGAGGGACCAGAGAGAGACACTGATGGATCAGAGAGAGAGACACTGAGGGACCAGAGAGAGAGACACTGAGGGACCAGAGAGAGACACTGATGGATCAGAGAGAGAGACACTGAGGGACCAGAGAGAGAGACACTGAGGGACCAGAGAGAGACACTGAGGGATCAGAGAGAGAGACTGAGGGATCAGAGAGAGACACTGATGGATCAGAGAGAGAGACACTGAGGGACCAGAGAGAGACACTGAGGGATCAGAGAGAGAGACACTGAGGGATCAGAGAGAGACACTGATGGATCAGAGAGAGAGACACTGAGGGACCAGAGAGAGAGACACTGAGGGACCAGAGAGAGACACTGAGGGATCAGAGAGAGAGACTGAGGGATCAGAGAGAGACACTGATGGATCAGAGAGAGAGACACTGAGGGACCAGAGAGAGACACTGAGGGATCAGAGAGAGAGACACTGAGGGATCAGAGAGAGACACTGAGGGATCAGAGAGAGAGACACTGAGGGATCAGAGAGAGACACTGAGGGATCAGAGAGAGACACTGAGGGATCAGAGAGAGAGACACTGAGGGATCAGAGAGAGACACTGAGGGATCAGAGAGAGAGACACTGAGGGATCATAGAGAGAGACACTGAGGGATCAGAGAGAGAGAGACACTGAGGGATCAGAGAGAGACACTGAGGGATCAGAGAGAGACACTGAGGGATCAGAGAGAGACACTGAGGGATCAGAGAGAGACATTGAGGGACCAGAGAGAGACATTGAGGGACCAGAGAGAGAGAGAGAGAGACACTGAGGGATCAGAGAGAGACACTGAGGGATCAGAGAGAGAGAGACATTGAGGGATCGGAGGTGTAGGGAGAAAAAAAACTTTTTCCATCAGGGTCAAATCAAGCGAACACTGCCACAGCAGGGACCTGGTACCGTCAGGTTCCACCCCAACCCCCCCCCCCCCCCCCCCCCCCCACCAATGTGCCCGCCAATATTGACCCCACCAGACCACCCCCCCCCTCCCCTTTTCCGCACAACAGGACGAAGAGGGCTTCTGCACACTACTGGAGTTCCCCGACGACTGGTCAGCTTCAGAACCGCCACCACCCGCCATCGGGGCCACCTCCACCACCGCCAGCACCGACTTCGCCGCCCCCAACGAAGCACCAAAGCATCGGACCGGCTGAACCTTTGACGGACTCCGGACCGTCAACATGGACTTTTCTTTCCCTACCACAGTACATAATTCCACTAATTGTATATAGATTCATGTCACCCCCCGCCAGACTCATTTTTAACAGGGGGTGAATGTGGCGATCCACTGTAATTGGAGATGCACTACATGTTCGCCAGTAGCTGCTGCCAGCTGGCTCCGCCCACGGAGAACTGTATAAATATGCATGACCTCCAGTGCCCTGCCATTTCGCCAGCTGTAGCAGGAGGCCATGCATCTGACTGTAATAAAGCCACAGTTGTACCCAACTTTAGTCTTTGTGCAATTGATCGTGCATCAGGGGCACGGAGGGATCAGAGAGAGACACTGAGGGGTCAGAGAGAGAGACACTGAGGGATCAGAGAGAGACACTGAGGGACCAGAGAGAGAGAGAGAGAGACACTGAGGGATCAGAGAGAGACACTGATGGATCAGAGAGAGAGACACTGAGGGACCAGAGAGAGACACTGAGGGATCAGAGAGAGACACTGAGGGACCAGAGAGAGAGAGAGAGACACTGAGGGATCAGAGAGAGACACTGATGGATCAGAGAGAGAGACACTGAGGGACCAGAGAGAGACACTGATGGATCAGAGAGAGAGACACTGAGGGACCAGAGAGAGAGACACTGAGGGACCAGAGAGAGACACTGATGGATCAGAGAGAGAGACACTGAGGGACCAGAGAGAGAGACACTGAGGGACCAGAGAGAGACACTGAGGGATCAGAGAGAGAGACTGAGGGATCAGAGAGAGACACTGATGGATCAGAGAGAGAGACACTGAGGGACCAGAGAGAGACACTGAGGGATCAGAGAGAGAGACACTGAGGGATCAGAGAGAGACACTGATGGATCAGAGAGAGAGACACTGAGGGACCAGAGAGAGAGACACTGAGGGACCAGAGAGAGACACTGAGGGATCAGAGAGAGAGACTGAGGGATCAGAGAGAGACACTGATGGATCAGAGAGAGAGACACTGAGGGACCAGAGAGAGAGACACTGAGGGATCAGAGAGAGACACTGAGGGATCAGAGAGAGAGACACTGAGGGATCAGAGAGAGAGACACTGAGGGACCAGAGAGAGACACTGAGGGATCAGAGAGAGAGAGACTGAGGGATCAGTGAGAGAGACCCTGAGGGATCAGAGAGAGACACTGAGGGATCAGAGAGAGACACTGAGGGATCAGAGAGAGACACTGAGGGATCAGAGAGAGACACTGAGGGATCAGAGATAGACACTGAGGGATCAGAGAGAGAGACACGGAGGGATCAGAGAGAGAGACACTGAGGGATCAGAGAGAGACACTGAGGGATCAGAGAGAGACACGGAGGGATCAGAGAGAGAGACACAGAGGGTTCAGAGAGAGACACTGAGGGATCAGAGAGAGAGAGACACTGAGGGTTCAGAGAGAGACACTGAGGGATCAGAGAGAGACACTGAGGGATCAGAGATAGACACTGAGGGATCAGAGAGAGAGACACGGAGGGATCAGAGAGAGAGACACTGAGGGATCAGAGAGAGACACTGAGGGATCAGCGAGAGAGAGACACTGAGGGATCAGAGAGAGACACTGAGGGATCAGAGAGAGACACAGAGGGATCAGAGAGAGAGACACTGAGGGATTAGAGAGAGACACTGAGGGATCAGAGAGAGACACTGAGGGATCAGCGAGAGAGAGACTGAGGGATCAGAGAGAGACACAGAGGGATCAGAGAGAGAGACACTGAGGGATCAGAGAGAGACACTGAGGGATCAGAGAGAGAGAGACACTGAGGGTTCAGAGAGAGACACTGAGGGATCAGAGAGAGACACTGAGGGATCAGAGATAGACACTGAGGGATCAGAGAGAGACACTGAGGGATCAGAGAGAGACAGAGGGTTCAGAGAGAGACACTGAGGGATCAGAGAGAGAGACACGGAGTGATCAGAGAGAGAGACACTGAGGGATCAGAGAGAGACACTGAGGGATCAGCGAGAGAGAGACACTGAGGGATCAGAGAGAGACACTGAGGGATCAGAGAGAGACACAGAGGGATCAGAGAGAGAGACACTGAGGGATCAGAGAGAGACACTGAGGGATCAGAGAGAGAGAGACACTGAGGGTTCAGGGAGAGACACTGAGGGATCAGAGAGAGACACTGAGGGATCAGAGAGAGACACTGAGGGATCAGAGAGAGACACTGAGGGATCAGAGAGAGACACTGAGGGATCAGAGAGAGACACGGAGGGATCAGAGAGAGAGACACTGAGGGATCATAGAGAGAGACACTGAGGGATCAGAGAGAGAGAGACACTGAGGGATCAGAGAGAGACACTGAGGGATCAGAGAGAGACACTGAGGGATCAGAGAGAGACACTGAGGGATCAGAGAGAGACATTGAGGGACCAGAGAGAGACATTGAGGGACCAGAGAGAGAGAGAGAGAGACACTGAGGGATCAGAGAGAGACACTGAGGGATCAGAGAGAGAGAGACATTGAGGGATCGGAGGTGTAGGGAGAAAAAAAACTATTTTTCCATCAGGGTCAAATCAAGCGAACACTGCCACAGCAGGGACCTGGTACCGTCAGGTTCCACCCCAACCCCGCCCCCCCCCCCCCCACCAATGTGCCCGCCAATATTGACCCCACCAGACCACCCCCCCCTCCCCTTTTCCGCACAACAGGACGAAGAGGGCTTCTGCACACTACTGGAGTTCCCCGACGACTGGTCAGCTTCAGAACCGCCACCACCGCCATCGGGGCCACCTCCACCACCGCCAGCACCGACTTCGCCGCCCCCAACGAAGCACCAAAGCATCGGACCGGCTGAACCTTTGACGGACTCCGGACCGTCAACATGGACTTTTCTTTCCCTACCACAGTACATAATTCCACTAATTGTATATAGATTCATGTCACCCCCGCCAGACTCATTTTTAACAGGGGGTGAATGTGGCGATCCACTGTAATTGGAGATGCACTACATGTTCGCCAGTAGCTGCTGCCGGCTGGCTCCGCCCACGGAGAACTGTATAAATATGCATGACCTCCAGTGCCCTGCCATTTCGCCAGCTGTAGCAGGAGGCCATGCATCTGACTGTAATAAAGCCACAGTTGTACCCAACTTTAGTCTTTGTGCAATTGATCGTGCATCAGGGGCACGGAGGGATCAGAGAGAGACACTGAGGGGTCAGAGAGAGAGACACTGAGGGATCAGAGAGAGACACTGAGGGACCAGAGAGAGAGAGAGAGAGACACTGAGGGATCAGAGAGAGACACTGATGGATCAGAGAGAGAGACACTGAGGGACCAGAGAGAGACACTGAGGGATCAGAGAGAGACACTGAGGGACCAGAGAGAGAGAGAAAGACACTGAGGGATCAGAGAGAGACACTGATGGATCAGAGAGAGAGACACTGAGGGACCAGAGAGAGACACTGATGGATCAGAGAGAGAGACACTGAGGGACCAGAGAGAGAGACACCGAGGGACCAGAGAGAGACACTGATGGATCAGAGAGAGAGACACTGAGGGACCAGAGAGAGAGACACTGAGGGACCAGAGAGAGACACTGAGGGATCAGAGAGAGAGACTGAGGGATCAGAGAGAGACACTGATGGATCAGAGAGAGAGACACTGAGGGACCAGAGAGAGACACTGAGGGATCAGAGAGAGAGACACTGAGGGATCAGAGAGAGACACTGATGGATCAGAGAGAGAGACACTGAGGGACCAGAGAGAGAGACACTGAGGGACCAGAGAGAGAGACACTGAGGGACCAGAGAGAGACACTGAGGGATCAGAGAGAGAGACTGGGGGATCAGAGAGAGACACTGATGGATCAGAGAGAGAGACACTGAGGGACCAGAGAGAGAGACACTGAGGGATCAGAGAGAGACACAGAGGGATCAGAGAGAGAGACACTGAGGGATCAGAGAGAGAGACACTGAGGGACCAGAGAGAGACACTGAGGGATCAGAGAGAGAGAGACTGAGGGATCAGAGAGAGACACTGAGGGATCAGAGAGAGACACTGAGGGATCAGAGAGAGACACTGAGGGATCAGAGAGAGACACTGAGGGATCAGAGAGAGACACTGAGGGATCAGTGAGAGAGACCCTGAGGGATCAGAGAGAGACACTGAGGGATCAGAGAGAGACACTGAGGGATCAGAGAGAGACACTGAGGGATCAGAGAGAGACACTGAGGGATCAGAGATAGACACTGAGGGATCAGAGAGAGAGACACGGAGGGATCAGAGAGAGAGACACTGAGGGATCAGAGAGAGACACTGAGGGATCAGAGAGAGACACGGAGGGATCAGAGAGAGAGACACAGAGGGTTCAGAGAGAGACACTGAGGGATCAGAGAGAGAGAGACACTGAGGGTTCAGAGAGAGACACTGAGGGATCAGAGAGAGACACTGAGGGATCAGAGATAGACACTGAGGGATCAGAGAGAGAGACACGGAGGGATCAGAGAGAGAGACACTGAGGGATCAGAGAGAGACACTGAAGGATCAGCGAGAGAGAGACACTGAGGGATCAGAGAGAGACACTGAGGGATCAGAGAGAGACACAGAGGGATCAGAGAGAGAGACACTGAGGGATTAGAGAGAGACACTGAGGGATCAGAGAAAGACACTGAGGGATCAGCGAGAGAGAGACACTGAGGGATCAGAGAGAGACACTGACGGATCAGAGAGAGACACAGAGGGATCAGAGAGAGAGACACTGAGGGATCAGAGAGAGACACTGAGGGATCAGAGAGAGAGAGACACTGAGGGTTCAGGGAGAGACACTGAGGGATCAGAGAGAGAGAGACACTGAGGGTTCAGAGAGAGACACTGAGGGATCAGAGAGAGACACTGAGGGATCAGAGAGAGAGACACTGAGGGATCAGAGAGAGACACTGAGGGATCAGAGAGAGACACTGAAGGATCAGAGAGAGACACTGAGGGATCAGAGAGAGACACGGAGGGATCAGAGAGAGAGACACGGAGGGATCAGAGAGAGACATTGAGGGATCAGAGAGAGACACGGAGGGATCAGAGAGAGAGACACTGAGGGATCAGAGAGAGACACTGAGGGGTCAGAGAGAGACACTGAGGGATCAGAGAGAGACACTGAGGGACCAGAGAGAGAGACACTGAGGGACCAGAGAGAGAGACACTGAGGGACCAGAGAGAGAGACACTGAGGGATCAGAGAGAGAGACACTGAGGGATCAGAGAGAGACACTGAGGGATCAGAGAGAGACACTGAGGGACCAGAGAGAGACACTGAGGCATCAGAGAGAGACACTGAGGGATCAGAGAGAGAGACATTGAGGGACCAGAGAGAGAGACACTGAGGGACCAGAGAGAGAGACACTGAGGGATCAGAGAGAGAGACACTGAGGGATCAGAGAGAGACACTGAGGGATCAGAGAGAGACACTGAGGGACCAGAGAGAGACACTGAGGCATCAGAGAGAGACACTGAGGGATCAGAGAGAGAGAGACACTGAGGGATCAGAGAGAGACACAGAGGGATCAGAGAGAGAGACACTGAGGGATCAGAGAGAGAGACACTGAGGCATCAGAGAGAGACACTGAGGGATCAGAGAGAGACACTGAGGGATCAGAGAGAGACACTGAGGGATCAGAGAGAGAGACACTGAGGGATCAGAGAGAGAGACACTGAGGGATCAGAGGGAGACACTGAGGGATCAGAGAGAGAGAGACACTGAGGGATCAGAGAGAGACACTGAGGGATCAGAGAGAGACACTGAGGGATCAGAGGGAGACACTGAGGGACCAGAGAGAGACACTGAGGGATCAGAGAGAGACATTGAGGGACCAGAGAGAGACATTGAGGGACCAGAGAGAGAGAGAGAGACACTGAGGGATCAGAGAGAGACACTGAGGGTTCAGAGAGAGACACTGAGGGATCAGAGAGAGACACTGAGGGATCAGAGAGAGACACTGAGGGATCAGAGAGAGACATTGAGGGACCAGAGAGAGACATTGAGGGACCAGAGAGAGAGAGAGAGACACTGAGGGATCAGAGAGAGACACTGAGGGATCAGAGAGAGAGAGACATTGAGGGATCGGAGGTGTGGGGAGAAAAAAACTATTTTTCCATCAGGGTCAAATCAAGCGAACACTGCCACAGCAGGGTTGATTTCTCCCGATACTTACAATGCAGTGACATTCCTTGCACCTGTTTGTGGGGTGTGGAAAATCAGCTCCATTAGGATACTCCTTTCCAGCATACTGACAGCCTGTAGAAAGAGAATAACATAGAACTGCTCAAAATATTCCCCACACAATCTCTGTGTCTGCACAGTAATCTGCGATTGTAGTTCCATAGGGAGCTGGAGGAATCTTGACCACTCTCACTCTGGCCCTCTCTCCACTGTTCCAGCCCGTCATCCCTTACTGTACACACTGGCCCTTGCCCCACACTGGCCCTCGCGCCACACTGCCCACACTGGCCCTCGCCCCACACTGTCCACACTGGCCCTCGCCCCACACTGCCCACACTGGCCCTCGCCCCACACTGGCCCTCGCGCCACACTGCCCACACTGGCCCTCGCCCCACACTGCCCACACTGGCCCTCGCCCCACACTGCCCACACTGGCCCTCGCCCCACACTGGCCCTCGCGCCACACTGCCCACACTGGCCCTCGCCCCACACTGCCCACACTGGCCCTCGCCCCACACTGCCCACACTGGCCCTCGCCCCACACTGGCCCTCGCCCCACACTGGCCCTCGCCCCACACTGCCCACACTGGCCCTCGCCCCACACTGCCCACACTGGCCCTCGCCCCACACTGGCCCTCGCCCCACACTGGCCCTCGCCCCACACTGCCCACACTGGCCCTCGCCCCACACTGCCCACACTGGCCCTCGCCCCACACTGGCCCTCGCCCCACACTGCCCACACTGGCCCTCGCCCCACACTGCCCACACTGGCCCTCGCCCCACACTGCCCACGCTGGCCCTCGCCCCACACTGCCCACGCTGGCCCTCGCCCCACACTGGCCCTCGCCCCACACTGGCCCTCGCCCCACACTGTCCACACTGGCCCTTGCCCCACACTGCCCACACTGGCCCTCGCCCCACACTGGCCCTCGCCCCACACTGCCCACACTGGCCCTCGCCCCACACTGGCCCTCGCGCCACACTGGCCCTCGCCCCACACTGCCCACACTGGCCCTCGCCCCACACTGGCCCTCGCCCCACACTGTCCACACTGGCCCTCGCCCCACACTGCCCACACTGACCCTCGCCCCACACTGCCCACACTGGCCCTCGCCCCACACTGCCCACACTGGCCCTCGCCCCACACTGCCCACACTGGCCCTCGCCCCACACTGTCCACACTGGCCCTCGCCCCACACTGCCCACACTGACCCTCGCCCCACACTGCCCACACTGGCCCTCGCCCCACACTGCCCACACTGGCCCTCGCCCCACACTGGCCCTCGCCCCACACTGGCCCTCGCCCCACACTGCCCACACTGGCCCTCGCCCCACACTGTCCACACTGGCCCTCGCCCCACACTGCCCACACTGGCCCTCGCCCCACACTGTCCACACTGGCCCTCGCCCCACACTGGCACTCGCCCCACACTGCCCACACTGGCCCTCGCCCCACACTGGCCCTCGCCCCACACTGCCCACACTGGCCCTCACCCCACACTGCCCACACTGCCCCTCGCCCCACACTGCCCACGCGCCACTCTGCCCCTCGCCCCACACTGGCCCTCGCCCCACACTGGCTCTCGCCCCACACTGGCCCTCGCCCCACACTGGCCCTCGCCCCACACTGGCCCTCGCCCCACACTGGCCCTCGCCCCACACTGGCCCTCGCCCCACACTGGCCACACTGACCCTCGCCCCACACTGCCCACATTGGCCCACGCGCCACTCTGCCCACAGTGGCCCTTGCCTCACACTGGCCCTTGCCCCACACTGGCCCTTGCCCCACACTGGCCCTCAAGCCACACTGCCCACACTGGCCCTCGCCCCACACTGGCCCTCGCCCCACACTGGCCCTCGCGCCACACTGGCCACACTGACCCTCGCCCCACACTGCCCACATTGGCCCTCGCCCCACATTGGCCCTCGCCCCACACTGCCCACATCGGCCCACGCGCCACTCTGCCCACACTGGCCCTCGCACCACATTGGCCCACGCCCCACACTGGCCCTCGTCCCACACTGGCCCTTGCGCCACTCTGCCCAAACTGACCCACATTCCACACTGGGCCTTGGCCCACATTGGCCCTCGTCCCACACTGTCCACACTGGCCCTCATCCCACATTGGCCCTCGTCCCACTCTGCCCACACTGGCCCTCGCCCCACGTTTCACTCTGCCCACACTGGCCCTCGCCCCACATTGGCCCTCGTCCCACACTAGCCCTCGTCGCACACTACCCACATTGGCCCTCGTCCCACACTGCCCACATTGGCCCTCGTCCCACACTACCCACACTGGCCCTCGTCCCACACTGCCCACATTGGCCCTCGTCCCACACTGCCCACACTGGCCCTCGTCCCACACTGCCCACACTGGCCCTCGCCAAACACTGGCCCTCGTCCCACACTGCCCACATTGGCCCTCGCCCCACACTGGCCCTCGCCCCACACTGCCCACATTGGCCCTCGCCCCACACTGCCCACATTGGCCCTCGCCCCACACTGCCCACATTGGCCCTCGCCCCACACTGCCCACATTGGCCCTCGCCCCACACTGGCCCTCGCCCCACACTGCCCACATTGGCCCTCGCCCCACACTGGCCCTCGCCCCACACTGCCCACATTGGCCCTCGTCCCACACTGGCCCTCGTCCCACACTGCCCACACTGGCCCTCGTCGCACACTGCCCACATTGGCCCTCGTCCCACACTGGCCCTCGTCCCACACTGCCCACACTGGCCCTCGTCGCACACTGCCCACACTGGCCCTCGTCCCACACTGCCCACACTGGCCCTCGTCGCACACTGCCCACATTGGCCCTCGTCCCACACTGGCCCTCGTCCCACACTGCCCACACTGGCCCTCGTCCCACACTGGCCCTCGCCCCACACTGCCCACATTGGCCCTCGCCCCACACTGGTCCTCGCCCCACACTGCCCACATTGGCCCTCGCCCCACACTGCCCACACTGGCCCTCGCCCCACACTGCCCACATTGGCCCTCGCCCCACACTGCCCACATTGGCCCTCGCCCCACACTGCCCACACTGGCCCTCGCCCCACACTGCCCACATTGGCCCTCGCCCCACACTGGCCCTCGCCCCACACTGCCCACACTGGCCCTCGCCCCACACTGCCCACATTGGCCCTCGTCCCACACTGGCCCTCGTCCCACACTGCCCACACTGGCCCTCGTCGCACACTGCCCACATTGGCCCTCGTCCCACACTGGCCCTCGTCCCACACTGCCCACACTGGCCCTCGTCCCACACTGCCCCTCGTCCCACACTGGCCCTCGTCGCACACTGCCCACATTGGCCCTCGCCCCACACTGCCCACACTGGCCCTCGCCCCACACTGCCCACTGGCCCTCGCCCCACACTGGCCCTCGCCCCACACTGGCCCTCGCCCCACACTGCCACACTGGCCCTCGAGGTACACGGCCCCTCCTCCCGGCTACCCGGCCCCCTGCCCGACTCTCTGGCCCTCCGCCCGACTCCCGGGCCCTCCGCCCGACTCCCGGGCCCTCCGCCCGACTCCCGGGCCCTCCGCCCGACTCCCGGGCCCTCCGCCCGACTCCCGGGCCCTCCGCCCGACTCCCGGGCCCTCCGCCCGACTCCCTGGCCCTCCGCCCGACTCCCTGGCCCTCCGCCCGACTCCCTGGCCCTCCGCCCGACTCCCTGGCCCTCCGCCCGACTCTCTGGCCCTCCGCCCGACTCTCTGGCCCTCCGCCCGACTCTCTGGCCCTCCGCCCGACTCTCTGGCCCTCCGCCCGACTCTCTGGCCCTCCGCCCGACTCTCTGGCCCTCCGCCCGACTCTCTGGCCTCCGCCCGACTCTCTGGCCCTCCGCCTGGGTGAGCCATTACCGTTGCAGTTGTTGTGACAGCAGGTTCCGGACAGTGGGTATGAGCAGAGAGCACTGATACAATCTTTCTGCTCACAGGTCACCTGACCATTCAAACAGGTGCATTCCTGGCACGGGTTCAAAGGGTTCGGGAAACGCTGGCCATCCAATAATACTCGTTCCTCAAGCACGCAATCTGATGGCAAAAACACAAGGTGCCCTTCACAAAGGTGCTTCACCGATGGCAACACAACCCGCTCCATCTCACCATTCTCACTGTTTTGTTGCCTAGTAACACACTGTGAATCTGTGTCCCAGTGAGAGTCAGTGTGTGTGGAACTGTCTCCCAATGAGTCAGTGTGTGTGGAACTGTGTCCCAGTGAGAGTCAGTGTGTGTGGAACTGTGTCCCAGTGAGATTCAGTGTGTGTGGAACTGTGTCCCAGTGAGAGTCAGTGTGTGTGGAACTGTGTCCCAGTGAGAGTCAGTGTGTGTGGAACTGTGTCCCAGTTGGAGTCAGTGTGTGTGGAACTGTGTCCCAGTGAGTCAGTGTGCGTGGAACTGTGTCCCAGTGAGAGTCAGTGTGCGTGGAACTGTGTCCCAGTGAGAGTCAGTGTGTGTGGAACTGTACCCCAGTGAGAGTCAGTGTGTGTGGAACTGTGTCCCAGTGAGAGTCAGTGTGTGTGGAACTGTACCCCAGTGAGAGTCAGTGTGTGTGGAACTGTACCCCAGTGAGAGTCAGTGTGTGTGGAACTGTGTCCCAGTGAGAGTCAGTGTGCGTGGAACTGTGTCCCAGTGAGAGTCAGTGTGCGTGGAACTGTGTCCCAGTTGGAGTCAGTGTGTGTGGAACTGTGTCCCAGTGAGAGTCAGTGTGTGTGGAACTGTGTCCCAGTGAGAGTCAGTGTGTGTGGAACTGTGTCCTAGTGAGAGTCAGTGTGTGTGGAACTGTACCCCAGTGAGAGTCAGTGTGTGTGGAACTGTACCCCAGTGAGAGTCAGTGTGTGTGGAACTGTGTCCCAGTGAGAGTCAGTGTGTGTGGAACTGTGTCCCAGTGAGATTCAGTGTGTGTGGAACTGTGTCCCAGTGAGAGTCAGTGTGTGTGGAACTGTGTCACGGTGAGAGTCAGTGTGTGTGGAACTGTGCCCCAGTGAGAGTCAGTGTGTGTGGAACTGTACCCCAGTGAGAGTCAGTGTGTGTGGAACTGTGTCCCAGTGAGATTCAGTGTGTGTGGAACTGTGTCCCAGTGAGAGTCAGTGTGTGTGGAACTGTGTCCCAGTGAGAGTCAGTGTGTGTGGAACTGTGTCCCAGTTGGAGTCAGTGTGTGTGGAACTGTGTCCCAGTGAGTCAGTGTGCGTGGAACTGTGTCCCAGTGAGAGTCAGTGTGCGTGGAACTGTGTCCCAGTGAGAGTGAGTGTGTGTGGAACTGTACCCCAGTGAGAGTCAGTGTGTGTGGAACTGTGTCCCAGTGAGAGTCAGTGTGTGTGGAACTGTACCCCAGTGAGAGTCAGTGTGTGTGGAACTGTACCCCAGTGAGAGTCAGTGTGTGTGGAACTGTGTCCCAGTGAGAGTCAGTGTGCGTGGAACTGTGTCCCAGTGAGAGTCAGTGTGCGTGGAACTGTGTCCCAGTTGGAGTCAGTGTGTGTGGAACTGTGTCCCAGTGAGAGTCAGTGTGTGTGGAACTGTGTCCCAGTGAGAGTCAGTGTGTGTGGAACTGTGTCCTAGTGAGAGTCAGTGTGTGTGGAACTGTACCCCAGTGAGAGTCAGTGTGTGTGGAACTGTACCCCAGTGAGAGTCAGTGTGTGTGGAACTGTGTCCCAGTGAGAGTCAGTGTGTGTGGAACTGTGTCCCAGTGAGATTCAGTGTGTGTGGAACTGTGTCCCAGTGAGAGTCAGTGTGTGTGGAACTGTGTCACGGTGAGAGTCAGTGTGTGTGGAACTGTGCCCCAGTGAGAGTCAGTGTGTGTGGAACTGTACCCCAGTGAGAGTCAGTGTGTGTGGAACTGTGTCCCAGTGAGAGTCAGTGTGTGTGGAACTGTGTCCCAGTGAGAGTCAGTGTGTGTGGAACTGTGTCCCAGTGAGAGTCAGTGTGTGTGGAACTGTGTCCCAGTGAGATTCAGTGTGTGTGGAACTGTGTCCCAGTGAGAGTCAGTGTGTGTGGAACTGTGTCCCAGTGAGAGTCAGTGTGTGTGGAACTGTGTCCCAGTTGGAGTCAGTGTGTGTGGAACTGTGTCCCAGTGAGTCAGTGTGCGTGGAACTGTGTCCCAGTGAGAGTCAGTGTGCGTGGAACTGTGTCCCAGTGAGAGTCAGTGTGTGTGGAACTGTACCCCAGTGAGAGTCAGTGTGTGTGGAACTGTGTCCCAGTGAGAGTCAGTGTGTGTGGAACTGTACCCCAGTGAGAGTCAGTGTGTGTGGAACTGTACCCCAGTGAGAGTCAGTGTGTGTGGAACTGTGTCCCAGTGAGAGTCAGTGTGCGTGGAACTGTGTCCCAGTGAGAGTCAGTGTGCGTGGAACTGTGTCCCAGTTGGAGTCAGTGTGTGTGGAACTGTGTCCCAGTGAGAGTCAGTGTGTGTGGAACTGTGTCCCAGTGAGAGTCAGTGTGTGTGGAACTGTGTCCTAGTGAGAGTCAGTGTGTGTGGAACTGTACCCCAGTGAGAGTCAGTGTGTGTGGAACTGTACCCCAGTGAGAGTCAGTGTGTGTGGAACTGTGTCCCAGTGAGAGTCAGTGTGTGTGGAACTGTGTCCCAGTGAGATTCAGTGTGTGTGGAACTGTGTCCCAGTGAGAGTCAGTGTGTGTGGAACTGTGTCACGGTGAGAGTCAGTGTGTGTGGAACTGTGCCCCAGTGAGAGTCAGTGTGTGTGGAACTGTACCCCAGTGAGAGTCAGTGTGTGTGGAACTGTGTCCCAGTGAGAGTCAGTGTGTGTGGAACTGTGTCCCAGTGAGAGTCAGTGTGTGTGGAACTGTGTCCCAGTGAGAGTCAGTGTGTGTGGAACTGTGTCCCAGTGAGAGTCAGTGTGTGTGGAACTGTGTCCCAGTGAGAGTCAGTGTGTGTGGGACTGTGTCCCAGTGAGAGTCAGTGTGTGTGGGACTGTGTCCCAGTGAGTCAGTGTGTGTGGAACTGTGTCCCAGTGAGAGTCAGTGTGTGTGGAACTGTGTCCCAGTGAGAGTCAGTGTGTGTGGAACTGTGCCCCAGTGTGAGTCAGTGTGTGTGGAACTGTGTCACGGTGAGAGTCAGTGTGTGTGGAACTGTGTCCCAGTGAGAGTCAGTGTGTGTGGAACTGTGTCCCAGTGAGAGTCAGTGTGTGTGGAACTGTCTCCCAGTGAGTCAGTGTGTGTGGAACTGTGTCCCAGTTGGAGTCAGTGTGTGTGGAACTGTGCACCAGTGAGAGTCAATGTGTGTGGAACTGTGTCCCAGTGAGTCAGTGTGTGTGGAACTGTGTCCCAGTTGGAGTCAGTGTGTGGGGGGTTGTGTCCCAGTGCGAGTCAGTGTGTGGAACTGTGTCCCAGTGAGAGTCAGTGTGTGTGGAACTGTGTCCCAGTGAGAGTAAGTGTGTGGGGAACTGCGTCCCAGTGAGAGTCAGTGAGTGTGGAACTGTGTCCCAGTGAGAGTCAATGTGTGTGGAACTGTGTCCCAGTTAGAGTCAGTGTGTGTGGAACTGCCTCCCAGTGAGTCAGTGTGTGTGGAACTGTGTACCAGTTGGAGTCAGTGTGTGTGGGGTTGTGTCCCAGTGAGAGTCAGTGTGTGTGGAACTGTGCCCCGGTGGGAGTCAGTGTGTGTGGAACTGTGTCCCAGTGAGAGTCAGTGTGTGTGGAACTGTGTCCCAGTGAGAGTCAGTGTGTGTGGAACTGTGTCCCAGTGAGAGTCAGTGTGTGTGGAACTGTGTCCCAGTGAGAGTCAGTGTGTGTGGAACTGTGTCCCAGTGAGAGTCAGTGTGTGGAACTGTGTCCCAGTCAGAGTCAGTGTGTGTGGCACTGTGTCCCAGTGAGAGTCAATGTGTGTGGAACTGTGTCCCAGTCAGAGTCAGTGTGTGTGGAACTGCCTCCCAGTGAGTCAGTGTGTGTGGAACTGTGTCCCAGTGAGAGTCAATGTGTGTGGAACTGTGTCCCAGTGAGAGTCAGTGTGTGTGGAACTGTGTCCCAGTGAGAGTCAGTGTGTGGAACTGTGTCCCAGTCAGAGTCAGTGTGTGTGGCACTGTGTCCCAGTGAGAGTCAATGTGTGTGGAACTGTGTCCCAGTCAGAGTCAGTGTGTGTGGAACTGCCTCCCAGTGAGTCAGTGTGTGTGGAACTGTGTCCCAGTGAGAGTCAATGTGTGTGGAACTGTGTCCCAGTCAGAGTCAGTGTGTGTGGAACTGCCTCCCAGTGAGAGTCAGTGTGTGTGGAACTGCCTCCCAGTGAGTCAGTGTGTGGAACTGTGTCCCAGTGAGAGTCAGTGTGTGTGGAACTGCCTCCCAGTGAGTCAGTGTGTGTGGAACTGTGTCCCAAAGAGAGTCAGTGTGTGTGGAACTGTGTCCCAGTGAGAGTCAGTGTGTGTGTATCTGTGTCCCAGTGAGAGTCAGTGTGTGTGGAACTGTGTCCCAGTGAGAGACAGTGTGTGTGGAACTGTGTCCCAGTGAGAGTCAGTGTGTGTGGAACTGTACCCCAGAGAGAGTCAGTGTGTGTGGAACTGTGTCCCAGTGAGAGTCAGTGTGTGTGGAACTGTACCCCAGAGAGAGTCAGTGTGTGTGGAACTGTGTCCCAGTGAGAGTCAGTGTGTGTGGAACTGTGTCCCAGTGAGAGTCAGTGTGTGTGGAACTGTGTCCTAGTGAGAGTCAGTGTGTGTGGAACTGTGTCCCAGTGAGAGTCAGTGTGTGTGGAACTGTGTCCTAGTGAGAGTCAGTGTGTGTGGAACTGTGTCCCAGTGAGAGTCAGTGTGTGTGGAACTGTACCCCAGAGAGAGTCAGTGTGTGTGGAACTGTGTCCCAGTGAGAGTCAGTGTGTGTGGAACTGTACCCCAGAGAGAGTCAGTGTGTGTGGAACTGTGTCCCAGTGAGAGTCAGTGTGTGTGGAACTGTGTCCCAGTGAGAGTCAGTGTGTGTGGAACTGTGTCCTAGTGAGAGTCAGTGTGTGTGGAACTGTGTCCTAGTGAGAGTCAGTGTGTGTGGAACTGTGTCCCAGTGAGAGTCAGTGTGTGTGGAACTGTGTCCCAGTGAGAGTCAGTGTGTGTGGAACTGTGTCCCAGTGAGAGTCAGTGTGTGTGGAACTGTGTCCCAGTGACAGTCAGTGTGTGTGGAACTGTACCCCAGAGAGAGTCAGTGTGTGTGGAACTGTGTCCCAGTGAGAGTCAGTGTGTGTGGAACTGTGTCCCAGTGAGAGTCAGTGTGTGTGGAACTGCGTCCCAGTGAGAGTCAGTGTGTGTGGAACTGTATCCCAGTGACAGTCAGTGTGTGTGGAACTGTGTCCCAGTGAGAGTCAGTGTGTGTGGAACTGTGTCCCAGTGAGAGTCAGTGTGTGTGGAACTGTGTCCCAGTGAGAGTCAGTGTGTGTGGAACTGTGTCCCAGTGAGAGTCAGTGTGTGTGGAACTGTGTCCCAGTGAGAGTCAGTGTGTGTGGAACTGTACCCCAGAGAGAGTCAGTGTGTGTGGAACTGTGTCCCAGTGAGAGTCCGTGTGTGTGGAACTGTGTCCCAGTGACAGTCAGTGTGTGTGGAACTGTGTCCCAGTGAGAGTCCGTGTGTGTGGAACTGTACCCCAGAGAGAGTCAGTGTGTGTGGAACTGTGTCCCAGTGAGAGTCAGTGTGTGTGGAACTGTGTCCCAGTGAGAGTCAGTGTGTGTGGAATTGTGTCCCAGTGAGAGTCAGTGTGTGTGGATCTGTGTCCTAGTCAGAGTCAGTGTGTGTGGAACTGTGTCCCAGTGAGAGTCAGTGTGTGTGGAACTGTGTCCCAGTGAGAGTCAGTGTGTGTGGAATTGTGTCCCAGTGAGAGTCAGTGTGTGTGGAACTGTGTCACGGTGAGAGTCAGTGTGTGTGGAACTGTGTCCCAGTGAGAGTCAGTGTGTGTGGAATTGTGTCCCAGTGAGAGTCAGTGTGTGGAACTGTGTCACGGTGAGAGTCAGTGTGTGTGGAACTGTGTCCCGGTGAGAGTCAGTGTGTGTGGGGCTGTGTCACGGTGAGAGTCAGTGTCTGTGGAACTGTGTCCCAGTGACAGTCAGTGTGTGTGGAACTGTGTCCCAGTGAGAGTCAGTGTGTGTGGAACTGTACCCCAGTGAGAGTCAGTGTGTGTGGAACTGTGTCGCAGTGAGGGTCAGTGTGTGTGGAATTGTGTCCCAATGAGAGTCAGTGTGTGTGGAACTGTGTCCCAGTGAGAGTCAGTGTGTGTGGAACTGTGTCCCAGTGACAGTCAGTGTGTGTGGAACTGTGTCCCAGTGACAGTCAGTGTGTGTGGAACTGTGTCCCAGTGACAGTCAGTGTGTGTGGAACTGTGTCCCAGTGAGAGTCAGTGTGTGTGGAACTGTACCCCAGTGAGAGTCAGTGTGTGTGGAACTGTGTCCCAGTGAGAGTCAGTGTGTGTGGAACTGTGTCCCAGTGAGAGTCAGTGTGTGTGGATCTGTGTCCTAGTCAGAGTCAGTGTGTGTGGAACTGTGTCCCAGTGAGAGTCAGTGTGTGTGGAACTGTGTCCCAGTGACAGTCAGTGTGTGTGGAACTGTGTCCCAGTTACAGTCAGTGTGTGTGGAACTGTGTCCCAGTGACAGTCAGTGTGTGTGGAACTGTGACCCAGTGAGAGT
Organism: Scyliorhinus torazame; assembly: GCF_047496885.1. Classification (NCBI taxonomy): domain Eukaryota; kingdom Metazoa; phylum Chordata; class Chondrichthyes; order Carcharhiniformes; family Scyliorhinidae; genus Scyliorhinus; species Scyliorhinus torazame. The sequence goes on along the minus strand of NW_027309472.1, from coordinate 2,324 downwards.
CAGTGTGTGTGGAACTGTACCCCAGTGAGAGTCAGTGTGTGTGGAACTGTGTCCCAGTGAGAGTCAGTGTGTGTGGAACTGTGTCCCAGTGAGAGTCAGTGTGTGTGGAATTGTGTCCCAGTGAGAGTCAGTGTGTGTGGATCTGTGTCCTAGTCAGAGTCAGTGTGTGTGGAACTGTGTCCCAGTGAGAGTCAGTGTGTGTGGAACTGTGTCCCAGTGAGAGTCAGTGTGTGTGGAATTGTGTCCCAGTGAGAGTCAGTGTGTGTGGAACTGTGTCACGGTGAGAGTCAGTGTGTGTGGAACTGTGTCCCAGTGAGAGTCAGTGTGTGTGGAATTGTGTCCCAGTGAGAGTCAGTGTGTGGGACTGTGTCACGGTGAGAGTCAGTGTGTGTGGAACTGTGTCCCGGTGAGAGTCAGTGTGTGTGGGGCTGTGTCACGGTGAGAGTCAGTGTCTGTGGAACTGTGTCCCAGTGAGAGTCAGTGTGTGTGGAACTGTACCCCAGTGAGAGTCAGTGTGTGTGGAACTGTGTCGCAGTGAGGGTCAGTGTGTGTGGAATTGTGTCCCAATGAGAGTCAGTGTGTGTGGAACTGTGTCCCAGTGAGAGTCAGTGTGTGGAACTGTGTCCCAGTGAGAGTCAGTGTGTGTGGAACTGTGTCCCAGTGAGACTCAGTGTGTGTGGAACTGTGTCCCAGTGAGAGTCAGTGTGTGTGGATCTGTGTCCTAGTCAGAGTCAGTGTGTGTGGAACTGTGTCCCAGTGAGAGTCAGTGTGTGTGGAACTGTGTCCCAGTGAGAGTCAGTGTGTGTGGAATTGTGTCCCAGTGAGAGTCAGTGTGTGTGGAACTGTGTCCCAGTGAGAGTCAGTGTGTGTGGATCTGTGTCCTAGTCAGAGTCAGTGTGTGTGGAACTGTGTCCTAGTGAGAGTCAGTGTGTGGAACTGTGTCCCAGTGAGAGTCAGTGTGTGTGGAACTGTGTCCCAGTGAGAGTCAGTGTGTGTGGAACTGTGTCCCAGTGAGAGTCAGTGTGTGGAACTGTGTCCCAGTGAGACTCAGTGTGTGTGGATCTGTGTCCTAGTCAGAGTCAGTGTGTGTGGAACTGTGTCCCAGTGAGAGTCAGTGTGTGGAACTGTGTCCCAGTGAGAGTCAGTGTGTGTGGAACTGTGTCCCAGTGAGAGTCAGTGTGTGTGGAACTGTGGCCCAGTGAGAGTCAGTGTGTGTGGAACTGTGTCCCAGTTGGAGTCAGTGTGTGGAACTGTGTCCCAGTGAGAGTCAGTGTGTGGAACTGTGTCCCAGTGAGAGTCAGTGTGTGGAACTGTGTCCCAGTGAGAGTCAGTGTGTGTGGAACTGTGTCCCAGTGAGAGTCAGTGTGTGTGGATCTGTGTCCCAGTGAGAGTCAGTGTGTGTGGATCTGTGTCCTAGTCAGAGTCAGTGTGTGTGGAACTGTGTCCCAGTGAGAATCAGTGGGCGCGATTCTCCACTCCCACGCCGGTTGGGAGAATCGCCTGGGCCGCCAACGTTTCCCGCGACGCCGGTCCGACGCCCTCCCGCGATTCTCCTAAGCGGCGGGAACGGCACGGTCGAGTTTCGCAGGCCGCAGGCCGGAGAATCGCCCAAGACACCCAAAACGGCGATTCTCTCGACTCCAACTGGCTGACGCTGAGCAGGGAGGAGGTGAGCGGACTGTAGCGCAGCGCCCGGAGACCGGCTCGGCTGAGAAGGCTGCGGCCAAAGGGCGGGGCGAGGGAGCATGGGCAGGTGGGAGGGGGGGTGCGGGAGAGTGTGCAGGTGGGAGGGGGGGGGTGAGGGAGAGTGTGCAGGTGGGAGGGGGGGTGAGGGAGAGTGTGCAGGTGGGAGGGGGGTGAGGGAGAGTGTGCAGATGGGGTGGGGAGGGAGAGTGTGCAGGTGGGAGGGGGGAGAGTGTGCAGGTGGGGGGGGGGTGAGGTGAGCGGAGTGCAGGGTGGGAGGGGGGTGAGGGAGAGTGTGCAGGTGGGGGGGGAGGGAGAGTGTGCAGGTGGGTGGGGGGAGGGAGAGTGTGCAGGAGGGGGGGGTGAGGGAGAGTGTGCAGGTGGGAGGGGGGTGAGGGAGAGTGTGCAGGTGGGAGGGGGGGTGAGGGAGAGTGTGCAGGTGGGAGGGGGGTGAGGGAGAGTGTGCAGGTGGGGGGGTAGGGAGTGTGTGCAAGTGGGGGGGGGGGGGGCGAGGGAGTGTGTGCAGGTGGGGGGGGGGTGAGGGAGCGGAGTGCAGGTGGGAGGGGGGGGGGTGAGGGGAGAGTGTGCAGGTTGGGGGGTGAGGGAGAGTGTGCAGGTGGGAGGGGGGGGGTGGGAGAGTG